>NW_007377779.1:123766-169711 GCF_000475195.1 Diaphorina citri
CAGGGGGGGGAGGGGTTGCTCTAAGTGGGAGGGGGGGCGGTTGTTCTGAGTAATTTCCCCTTTATATTTTTCGAGAAAGATTGTTTGTCGGTGAGGGTTTTTTCAAGCCCTCTTTCTTCCTTCCTTCGAGCGAAGAAAGTTTGATGTGGTAGTCCGAAATATGTCGATAGGTAGGAGGAGGAGGAGGAGGAGGAGGGGGAGAAGAACTGAGAAGGAGAAATAAGAAGGAAATTAGGAGGGAGAAGAAAAATGAAAAAGGAAGAGGGATGGAGAAGGAGAAACAGATGATTTTACGAAAGAAAGAGAGAGAGAGAGAGAGAAAGACAAAGATAAGGAAAGAAGTGATTCAGAAAAACAGTGAAAAAGAAAGGGAGGGAAGAGCAAGAGAAGAGAGAGAGAGTAAGAAATGAAATATATTGTGTATAGGCACAGGTTAATACATATGTAGGTAACATAGACATAGCTTAACTTAACACATGAGAGAGCTGACAGCATAACAAAGAATGATATATAACATAAATTAAATAATAAAACAATACAATAAGTTGAAATTATTAGGTAGGTATCAACTCAGTGTAGAGATCGATTATTTCAACTCTCACTCAGTGTAGAGATCGATTATTTCAACTCTCACTCAGTGTAGAGATCGAATATTTTAACTCTCACTCAGTGCAGAGATCGATTACTTATTTCAACTCAGTGTAGAGATCGATTATTTCAACTCTCACTCAGTGTTAGAGATCGATTATTTCAACTCAGTGTAGAGATCGATTATTTCAACTCAGTGTAGAGATCGATTATTTCAACTCTCTATTATTTCAAAAGAGGAACCTTCTTCCCAATTAGTTGAAATAAATTTCATTAACAGTTCAAAAGAGGGTATTTATTAACCATTTTGTTCTTTTGTAAGTAGATCTAAATTTTGCCTTTTTTTCATTGTTTTATACGGACTTTTTATTGTTTTATACGGACCAATTATTTCAACTTTCGATTATTTCAACTACCCTCGGTCCCAATTAGTTGGAATAATCGAGGTTCTACTGTATAATTATGTATATCACTTACCTACCTATAATAAATTTCTTCCGCTTCACAGGCGATATCATCATTCTCGGACGGGTTCGGGCGGTCCCTCCTCGTACTCCACGCCCTCCAAAGTGCCATTAATCTACTATTGTTACTATTACAATATGTAATAAATAGCTCCAGGTAGACTAGGTAGGTAATAATTATAATATGAAATTTTAATTAATTTCCAAACTGTTTGTATTATTTTGTCGTGTTACACTGGATTTTATTTTTATTTTATTTTTATTTATTATTATTTTTTTTTTTTTTACAGGGAAAAATTTGTTGCACCATTATTTTTTCTTCTCTCTCTCTCTCTAGTAATAATAAAAATAACATGGTGAAAATTTGAAACGACTGGATGTTTCTTCCAGCAATTTACCAGATTTTCAATTATTTACAAACTTTTCACCCTCTCTCTTCCGCCCCTTCTCTCGCTCTTCTCTTTTTTCCTCTCTCTCTCTTTCTCCTCTCTAGGTATCCCTCTTCTTTCTCTCTCTCTCTCTCTCTCTCTCTCTCTCTCTTTGTGTGTGTTTTTCCCAATTTCCCAACGATAAGAATTATTATTATAATTAAATAAGAAATGGTACATTAAAATATGTAATTATTATTATTATTATTATTATTATTATTATTATTATTATTATTATTATTATTATTATTATTATTATTATTATTATTTCTTTCTACAGTTGTACATTTAAGGGTAAATACAGCATACAAAATTAGGTTGCAAACAGGAGGCATGAAAGGACGGAGGTACCTAATGAAAAATAAAATTTAATGAGGGAAATAGAGAGGGAGAGAGAGAGAGAGGGACAGAGAGAGAGAGAGAGGGGGACAGAGAGAGACAGAGAGAGAGAGAGAGGGAGAGAGGAAGGCTCTTCTTTTTTTAGAGAGAGAAATACGGGGAAACGTAACAACGAACGAAGGTATTATCATCCCGAAATCGAAAAAAGAAGGACAGGATAGGAGAAAGCCAGCCGTTCCGAGAACGAACTTCATCTGTTGAGGATAAAGTACGCCCTGGACGGGTATCGAACCCCAAACCAAGATTTGGATTATTAAAATAATTGGTAGATGATATTGATTAGTGATTACTTACGGTTAATCGATATACTCGTACCTACCTAGTGGTTTATATCGCTATTTTTATCCTTAATTCTTTCCCTTTTCTCCCATCCCCAGATTACAAGCGGAGTAAAAAGAAATCCTCCCCCTCCCACCCCCACTCCGAAGGCCGGGGTGTAGGGGAGGGGTACACGGCCATCTCCGTAGACGGCCTTCCCCCCGCCCCTCCTCCTCCGCCCCAGGCCATGAGCGTCATCCTAGAGCGGGGAACGCCAGTGAGTCAACTCACACCCGAAGCGAGACACATCCTGACCGAGTGCGCCCAGTATCAACTCACTCAGTGTAGAGATCTGTACGCTGAGGATCTGATGAGTCAACTGAGTCAACACGATGATGAGTCAGTCGGGTGAGTAGCTTGATACAACTCACTCAGTGTAGAGATCTGTACGCTGAGGATCTGATGAGTCAACTGAGTCAACACGATGATGAGTCAGTCGGGTGAGTAGCTTGATACAACTCACTCAGTGTAGTCAGTGTAGAGATCGATTATTTAAACTCTCTATTATTTCAAAAGAGGAACCCTCTTCACAATTAGTTGAAATAAATTTCATTAACAGTTCAAAAAAGAGGGTATTTATTAACCATTTTGTTCTTTTGTAAGTATAGATCTAAATTTTGCCTTTTTTTCATTGTTTTATACGGACTTCCAATTATTTCAACTTTCGATTATTTCAACTACTTAGCCTCGGTCCCAATTAGTTGGAATAATCGAGGTTCTACTGTATAATTATTAATTATGTATATCACTTACCTACCTATAATAAATTTCGTCCGCTTCACAGGCGATATCATCATTCTCGGACGGGTTCGGGCGGTCCCTCCTCGTACTCCACGCCCTCCAAAGTGCCATTAATCTACCGGCCGCCTCATCAGGAGGCCAAGGCGGTCTCTGCCACCCAACCGCCGCCTGGCGAGGCGGCACAGTCTAGGAAGCGGAAACAGAGACGTGTGCCCATCTCCCTTGTACTGACAGTATTAGTGGGTGAGTTTGAAGGCGATTTTTAATGTTAATTTCGAAAAAGTTAGCTATTTTATTTTATTTATTTATTTTTAAGAGGTTTGATCTTTTGATAGGGGGAACTGTAACTGTTAAGGTCTTATCGTCCTTAAAGGGAAGGGAGAAGGAAGACAGGATATAGGAGAAATTGAAACGCAAGACTTGAGTTGACCAAAACTCATATCTGGACATGTGCAGAAACGAGTTTTCGTCAAACAATATTAAAGAGTTCAGACGGGACGCTTATTTTGGTCTAGACTTCTAGATCCCGAGATAAATCGATTAAAAAAATGCCGGTAAATCGTGAACTTTGACGTCACGGCATACGCTCCCGTAGGCGATGACGTCACATCAAATGTCCCGAGCAAAGCTCCCTCGCAGGCAACGGATTAATGTGTTTGTGCGCATACCTTTCTGCGCAGTTCTTCCTGCAGCTCCGCTAGCGCGCTAGCATAGTGGCGCTACCTAACAGACGAAAAAAACAACTGCGTAAAGTCTGACGTCACACATATTTGAACTCTTTCATTATTCCAGTTATTTTTTCGGAGGTTTGACCTCAGATTTGGATTTTTCCCAACTTTTTACACAGGAATCGACCATTTATTTATAATTTTTACCCATTTGCAACTGCTCCATTGTTAGATCGACCAATAAGGCACGGTTGGTCCAGTGGTAACGCGCTTGCTTGCCATGCAGAAGGTCCTGGGTTCGAATCCCACCATCGACAAAAATTTGTACTCGTTTTTCGATTGCAAATATTTCAACGGGTTACTTTCTGGTGTTCTCGTGTTGACCCAGCACCTAAATGGGAAGTATTGTGCCCCTTCTCGCCCATCTGACGAAAGGCAAACTACGGGATGGGCATGCCACGCCACAGGCCACATCAAGCGTGTGTGTGTGTGTGTGTGTGTGTGTGTGTGTGTGTGTGTGTGTGTGTGTGTGTGTGTGTGTGTGTGTGTGTGTGTGTGTGTGTGTGTGTGTGTGTGTGTGTGTGTGTGTGTGTGTGTGTGTGTGTGTGTGTGTGTGTGTGTGTGTGTGTGTGTGTGTGTGTGTGTGTGTGTGTGTGTGTGTGTGTGTGTGTGTGTGTGTGTGTGTGTGTGTGTGTGTGTGTGTGTGTGTGTGTGTGTGTGTGTGTGTGTGTGTGTGTGTGTGTGTGTGTGTGTGTGTGTGTGTGTGTGTGTGTGTGTGTGTGTGTGTGTGTGTGTGTGTGTGTGTGTGTGTGTGTGTGTGTGTGTGTGTGTGTGTGTGTGTGTGTGTGTGTGTGTGTGTGTGTGTGTGTGTGTGTGTGTGTGTGTGTGTGTGTGTGTGTGTGTGTGTGTGTGTGTGTGTGTGTGTGTGTGTGTGTGTGTGTGTGTGTGTGTGTGTGTGTGTGTGTGTGTGTGTGTGTGTGTGTGTGTGTGTGTGTGTGTGTGTGTGTGTGTGTGTGTGTGTGTGTGTGTGTGTGTGTGTGTGTGTGTGTGTGTGTGTGTGTGTGTGTGTGTGTGTGTGTGTGTGTGTGTGTGTGTGTGTGTGTGTGTGTGTGTGTGTGTGTGTGTGTGTGTGTGTGTGTGTGTGTGTGTGTGTGTGTGTGTGTGTGTGTGTGTGTGTGTGTGTGTGTGTGTGTGTGTGTGTGTGTGTGTGTGTGTGTGTGTGTGTGTGTGTGTGTGTGTGTGTGTGTGTGTGTGTGTGTGTGTGTGTGTGTGTGTGTGTGTGTGTGTGTGTGTGTGTGTGTGTGTGTGTGTGTGTGTGTGTGTGTGTGTGTGTGTGTGTGTGTGTGTGTGTGTGTGTGTGTGTGTGTGTGTGTGTGTGTGTGTGTGTGTGTGTGTGTGTGTGTGTGTGTGTGTGTGTGTGTGTGTGTGTGTGTGTGTGTGTGTGTGTGTGTGTGTGTGTGTGTGTGTGTGTGTGTGTGTGTGTGTGTGTGTGTGTGTGTGTGTGTGTGTGTGTGTGTGTGTGTGTGTGTGTGTGTGTGTGTGTGTGTGTGTGTGTGTGTGTGTGTGTGTGTGTGTGTGTGTGTGTGTGTGTGTGTGTGTGTGTGTGTGTGTGTGTGTGTGTGTGTGTGTGTGTGTGTGTGTGTGTGTGTGTGTGTGTGTGTGTGTGTGTGTGTGTGTGTGTGTGTGTGTGTGTGTGTGTGTGTGTGTGTGTGTGTGTGTGTGTGTGTGTGTGTGTGTGTGTGTGTGTGTGTGTGTGTGTGTGTGTGTGTGTGTGTGTGTGTGTGTGTGTGTGTGTGTGTGTGTGTGTGTGTGTGTGTGTGTGTGTGTGTGTGTGTGTGTGTGTGTGTGTGTGTGTGTGTGTGTGTGTGTGTGTGTGTGTGTGTGTGTGTGTGTGTGTGTGTGTGTGTGTGTGTGTGTGTGTGTGTGTGTGTGTGTGTGTGTGTGTGTGTGTGTGTGTGTGTGTGTGTGTGTGTGTGTGTGTGTGTGTGTGTGTGTGTGTGTGTGTGTGTGTGTGTGTGTGTGTGTGTGTGTGTGTGTGTGTGTGTGTTTGTGTGTGTGTGTGCGCTCATCAGGTATCAGGTAGACCTGACAGGTACATCTGGTCAGAGTGATCAGGTCTAACTAGTATAACTGACACCTGAAGAGCACACACACCAACATGCAGACCTGACAGGTACGATTGGAAAAGTCCGAATGTCAGGTCTGCCCGACAACTGATGAGTCTACGTGGATAAGTACCCGTATTTTCATTTGAAAGAGGGGAAATGAGCTTCAGAAGAGGGGGGTTCGTCTCGGTTTCCAGAAGGAAAAAAATAATAGTGCTTATTTATACTGCTCGAATAGGACTGAAAAGTCCCTTTACTCCAGCAGTAGGCTACTACTATTATTGATAATAATAATAGTGCTTATTTATACTGCTCGCATAGGACTGATAAGTCCCTTTACTCCAGCATATTGAGGATAAAATTCCATACCTCGGCTGGGATTGAACCCACGCCCTCATGTTTACCAGGCGAGCGCCTTGACCACTACACCACCGAGGCAGGTCTGACACCCTTATAATGTTATTCCATTCCTCTGTTCCCAGGATGGTCAGATCCAGCTAGTCGCATGCTGCGCGTATCTACTGATCGGTCTCGTTCTGATCGCCATGTCCTTCTCTCTCGTCCAGGAAGAAGTCCTCACCAAGGGACGCAAACTGGCGGTGTTTGTGGGCCTCCTGACGCATGAATCCAACAGTCAGCACCTGTGACATGACGAATACTATGGACATGAGAAGACGCTGTAGCGGTCCGTGCAGTCTGGAGGGCGTGGGTCTATCTACTGATCGGTCTCGTTCTGATCGCCATGTCCTTCTCTCTCGTCCAGGAAGAAGTCCTCACCAAGGGACGCAAGCTGGCGGTGATTGTGGGCCTCCTGACGCATGAATCCAACAGCCAGCACCTGTGACATGACGAATACTATGGACATGAGAAGACACTGTAGCGGTCCGTGTAGTCAGGAGGGCGTGGGTTCGAATCCTGGCTCGGAATATAGCAGTCCTCACCAAGGGACGCAAGATGGCGGTGTTTGTGGGACTCCTGACGCATGAATCCAACAGTCAGCACCCGTGACACGACGAACACTATGGACATGAGAAGACACTATAGCGGTCCGTGTAGTCAGGAGGGCGTGGGTTCGAATCCTGGCTCGGAATATAGCAGTCCTCACCAAGGGACGCAAACTGGCGGTGTTTGTGGGCCTCCTGACGCACAAATCCAACAGTCAGCACCCGTGACACGACGAACACTATGGACATGAGAAGACACTATAGCGGTCCGCGTAAACAGGAGGACGTGGGTTTGATTCTCAGCACTGACTATTGAATATAGTGGCCCTTCTAAGCAATGTTGAAGTGAATATATGTGAGGAGACAGGTATCAAGGTTATAAGAAGGTGTGTTCGATTCCCAGCTCGGAATAGAGCGGTCTTTGTGATCTGTGCCCTAAATCACCAAAGTATGGAAAAGTATTTACAATTCCATATTTCGATATGATTCGTCCAAATTCAAAATTCTGCTTTTCCATTGGCTATCACACTTGTAAGATACTTTTCCATACTTTGGCGATTTAGGGCACAGGAGGTTCGATTTCCCACCAAACCACGGAAACCTTAGCAATCTCTAGGCATATTTGTATTTGTGGGAGAAAGGAGTAACAGATAACGGGGTAGCCTGCTTGATGTGAGACAGGGTAGGCCCCAGGGGGACCGAGTCTGTCTTGTAAGTTCTAGATCGTGGGTTCGATTCCCCACCAAGGCACGGAAACAGCAACAATAATTTAGGCATACCTAAATTTGTGGAAGAAAGGAGTAACGGCGTAGCCCAGCCTGGTATGAGAGAGGTTCGGCCCCCGGGGGGCAGCGTCTGCCTTGTAAGCTCTAGGTTCGATTCCCAGTCGAGGTATGGAATTTTATCCTTAATAATTTGCAAGAGATCGAGGGACGGTACCAGAAATCTAGCACTTTATTGGGAAGTAGGTATTGTGTTTTCTCCGCTCGCCCTACAACACATAGGTACCACACGAGTCATGATGTAAGTAGGTAACAGTTGTTACATTGTTACGAAATAAAAACGACGCGCGGCGCGGAGATGCAAAACTTTATTATTTTTCAACACTTTGACTGCCTTGTCAGTCAAGGGTAGGTAGTTCTGTGGCTGATACCACAAAGCATGAAACTACACCAACCCATTTTTAATTTTGCACTCAAAGTGTTAATGTATCTTGATACAACTCACTCAGTGTAGAGATCTGTATGCTGAGGATCTGATGAGTCAACTGAGTCAACACGATGATGAGTCAGTCGGGTGAGAGACAGGTATTAAGGTTATAAGAAGGTGTGTTCGATTCCCAGCTCGGAATAGAGCGTCTTTGTGATCAGGAGGTTCGATTTCCCACCAAACCACGGAAACCTTAACAATTTAGGCACATTTGTATCTGTGGGAGAAAGGAGTAACAGATAACGGGGTAACCTAGCTGCTTGATATGAGACAGGGTGGGCCCCAGAGGGACCGAGTCTGCCTTGTAAGTTCTAGATCGAGGGTTCGATTCCCCACCAAGGCACGGAAACAGCAACAATTTAGGCATCCCTAAATTTGTGGAAGAAAGGAGTAACGGGGTAGCCCAGCCTGGTATGAGAGAGGTTCGGCCCCCGGGGGGGGGCAGCGTCTGCCTTGTCCTTGTCATTATAACTTTCTTATTTCTAATTATTCTAATATAAGTTGTCATTATAACTTTCTTATTTCTAATTATTCTAATATAACTTGTCATTATAACTTTCTTATTTCTAATTATTCTAATATAACTTGTCATTATAACTTTCTTATTTCTAATTTTTCTAATATACCTTGTCATTATAACTTTCTTATTTCTAATTATTCTAATATAACTTGTCATTATAACTTTCTTATTTCTATTATTCTAATATAACTTGTCATTATAACTTTCTTATTTCTAATTATTCTAATATAAGTTGTCATTATAACTTTCTTATTTCTAATTATTCTAATATAACTTGTCATTATAACTTTCTTATTTCTATTATTCTGATATAAGTTGTCATTCTAACTTTCTTATTTCTATTATTCTAATATAACTTGTCATAATAACTTTCTATTTCTATTATTCTAATATAAGTTTTCGTTATAACTTTCTTCATTCTATCTTCTTCTTTTTCTTCGTCTTTTCCCGTGTTCACGTGGGGTCGGCGTTTTCCGTCACCTTCTCAGTCAGGCCTTGCCATGCAGAAGGTGCCGGGTTCGAATCCCATCATCGACAAAAAATTGTACTCGTTTTTCGATTGCAAATATTTCAATGGGTTACTTTCTGGTGTTCTCGTGTTGACCCAGCACCTAAATGGGAAGTATTGTGTCTTCTCGCCCATCTGATGAGATGCATACTTCGGGATGGGCATGCTACGACCCAGAAAACATATTCTATTCTATTTCTATTCTTATTCTAATATAGGGTGTCCCATTTCTCCTCTGTTCCACAGAAAGACTGAACGTCCTGTACGAGCAGAATTGGACCACCCTAGTCACAGAACAGCTGAGGACATTCTATTCTATTCCCTTCTATTCTTATTATAATCCCTTCTATTTCTATTCTAATATACCGTGTGTCCCACTTCTCCTTTGTTTCACAGAAAGACTGAACGTCCTTTACGAGCAGAATTGGACCACCCTGGTCACAGAACAGCTGAGGCGGTTCTATTCTATTCTGTTCTAATATACAGGTACCTACCAATGAAGAGGAAGAAGAACCATATCTTCAGACGTTAAATTCAATTCGATTCTAATCCATTTTATTCTAATATACCGTGTGTCCCACTCCTCTGTTTCACAGAAAGACTGAACGTCCTGTACGAGCAGAATTGGACCACCCTGGTCACAGAACAGCTGAGGCGGTTCGAGTCCAATGTGATAGAGATGAGTTCTCAGTTGGGGTACAATGGGCGGGATCCGGCGGACAAGGACCGCCAATGGTCCTTCAGTGGCGCCCTTCTGTATTCGGTCACTGTGATAACTACTATAGGTGAGTAGCCACACGGAGAGAAAAACTAGGGTGCCGGCGGAACCCTAACAGAGTGACTAGGTGTCGGAACTCTAAAGGTGTGTCCAAACATTGTTGACCGGCCTTCGATTTTTTCTTCGTCTTCTTCTTCTTCTTCTTCTTCTTCTTTTTTTTTTTTTTTTTTTTTTTTTTTTTTTTTTTTGTCAGTGCATGCTTACAACGAAGGAAAAAAATCTCGTCTCTGCAGTCTGCATAGGTGCTCTTGTCGTCCCGAAAGCGAAGAGAGAAGAAGGATAGGATAGGAGAAAGTTAGCCGTTCCGAGAACAAACCTTATCCGTTTAGGATAAAATCCTCCTCGGACCGTAATCGAACCCGCGGCCTAGGAAAGTACACCTTTTGTTGGCGTTTTAGTTTTGAATTCGATTAGGTACCTACCTGATTAAACCAATCTCTTCTCCTCCTCAGGTTACGGGAACCTGGCCCCGAAGACCCCCATCGGGAAGATAGTCACGATGGTTTACGCCTTGTTTGGTATCCCCCTCATGTTGCTATGTATATCCAACTTGGGCTCCCTATTGGCAGACACCTTCCAGTTCACCTACTCTCACTCTTGCTGTGCTAGTCGACAGAAATCAGGTGAGAGTCTTCTTCAAATCAAATCAAATTTATTTAATGTTCACAAATTTACATTTGTCAACACGCGTTAAGTATTGTAAAATAAATAAAAAAATCTGGTGTGAACATCACACGACTTTCCTTATCCTATTGAATGATGCTTATTTGAGTGTTCTTTTACCCTAACTTTTACAATATCTCTAACCGTTTTGTCGCTTTAACTGAAAACCGCCAAAAAACGGTCGAAATCTGTCCAAAAGTGGTCAAAATACCGCCAAGCGCAGCAACCATCTCAACCAAACGTTTTGTATTGCATCCTTGTCACATTTGTGAACAACATACCAAATTTCAAGTCTCTAGCTTGTACCGTTCCCGAGATATTGTTAAATTACACCGAAAACCGCCAAAAAGCAGTAAAATGCCGCCAAGCGTTACACCGGTCTTAACCAAAAGTTTCGTGTCGCATCCTTGTCACATTTGACAGCTACATACCAAATTTCAAGTCTCTAGCTCTTACCGTTCTCGAGATATTTTGTTTACAGACAGACACACACTTTGACGGACCAATGGCTGAAACTTTGGATTTAGGCTCTAAGGACCTCAAAACGTGTTTTGGCACTAAAAACTGACCATCGAAAATTTGACCCGATTACATTACTTTCCTTCCCATAGGATAAGGAAAGTAAAAAGGTGATTTAGTCACAAATACCACGTTGAGTCAGAAAATTCGGACCAACAACTTTACTCACCTATACTTAAAGTAGGTAGCTTAGGTATCTACCTATACTTAATGCCATTTAAGTACTAGATATCACAAGGAAAATAAAAAAAAAAGATCACATGGGACACAGACAACCTTGATCTTCACCATTCTAACTAGTGGCGGGACGTGAGATTTCAAAAGGGAAAGCTGTAAAGCTATAGGCCCACAGGGCCCCACAATATAAGGATCTGCAGGTAGTCTTAAGGTCCACTCCCACCTGTGAAATTCATTAGATTTTTTCCGAATAGCCTGTAGACAATGTAATTTAAATGAGATTAAATGACACTTTGATTTGCCAACAATCACACTTGACTTACAATGTTGTTGTTTTCGGGACTTAAAGTTGGCTCGCACCTTATTTTGTACTGGACGTTTGGACGTTTCGGGTCCAGACCCGTCCTCGGCAGGTTGTCACAATTATATCATCCGCGAACTTGTCAATTAAAACATAAAAAAAGGCGGACCTGATCAGATCTACCTGATAGTGAGTGGCTGGCCCTAGGAAGGTGGTTCCCTAACTTTCATGAAGGACCCGCGCCACTGCTCAATTCTGATGAAAAAGAAAAAATAAAAACAGCGGAAACAGCTCAGTATATCGCGCATTGCAGCGCAGTTAGGATCTCTTTATTTTTGCCCCGGAAGTGTCTCGGTGGTGTAGTGGTCAAAACGCTCGCCTGGTAATCAGGAGGGCGTACTATTTTTTTTTTTTCTCTCTCTCTCTCTCTCTCTCTCTCTCTCTCTCTCTCTCTCTCTCTCTCTCTCTCCGTCTCTTTTTCTCTTCATGTGTTTATTTCTCCCTCGCTCTCTCTCTCCCTAAAAATAAACAACTATCTCATTTATTTATAACCACAAGCTCTCTCTCTCTCTCTTCCTAATTCTCCTCCTCCTCCTCTTCCTCTCCTCCTTCTTCTCTTTCTCCTTTCTTCTCCTTCTCCCTTTCTACTATACGACTGTTGCTTGAACAAGTAATAATAAAAATAACATGGTGAAAATTTGAAACGACTGGATGTTTCTTCCAGCAATTTACCAGATTTTCAATTATTTACAAACTTTTCACCGTCTCTCTTCCTCCCTCCCCTTCTCTCTCTTCTCTTTTTTCCTCTCTCTCCTCTCTGGGTATCCCTCCTCTTTCTCTCTCTCTCTCTCTCTCTCTCTCTCTCTCTCTCTCTCTTTGTGTGTGTTTTTCCCAACGGTAAGAATTATTATTATAATTAAATAGGAAATGGTACATTAAAATATGTAATTATTATTATTATTATTTTCTTTCTACAGTTGTACATTTAAGGGTAAATACAGCATACAAAATTAGGTTGCAAACAGGAGGCATGAAAGGACGGAGGTACCTAATGAAAAATAAAATTTAATGAGGGAAATAGAGAGGGAGAGAGAGAGAGAGGGACAGAGAGAGAGAGAGAGGGGGACAGAGAGAGACAGAGAGAGAGAGAGAGGGAGAGAGGAAGGCTCTTCTTTTTTTAGAGAGAGAAATACGGGGAAACGTAACAACGAACGAAGGTATTATCATCCCGAAATCGAAAAAAGAAGGACAGGATAGGAGAAAGCCAGCCGTTCCGAGAACGAACTTCATCTGTTGAGGATAAAGTACGCCCTGGACGGGTATCGAACCCCAAACCAAGATTTGGATTATTAAAATAATTGGTAGATGATATTGATTAGTGATTACTTACGGTTAATCGATATACTCGTACCTACCTAGTGGTTTATATCGCTATTTTTATCCTTAATTCTTTCCCTTTTCTCCCATCCCCAGATTACAAGCGGAGTAAAAAGAAATCCTCCCCCTCCCACCCCCACTCCGAAGGCCGGGGTGTAGGGGAGGGGTACACGGCCATCTCCGTAGACGGCCTTCCCCCCGCCCCTCCTCCTTCATCTGATGAAGGATACTACAACACAGACCACACGAGTCATGATGTAAGTACCAGTTGTTACATTGTTACGAAATAAAAACGACGCGCGGCGCGGAGATGAAAAACTTTATTATTTTTCAATACTTTGTCTGCCTTGTCGGTCAAGGGTAGGTAGTTCTGTGGCTGATACCACAAAGCATGAAACTACACCAACCCATTTTTAATTTTGCACTCAAAGTGTTAATGTACCTTCGTTCCTTCGTACGTTTGATTATTTCTAGTCAGTTCCGTAGGGGTCTAGCGAGTTACAGGTCCTGGTTCGATTCTCAGATTCGAAATTTTATTTATTACTACCTACTTTTCAACTGTATAGTTTTTAAGGATCACGATTTTTTTTTTCTTGAGGCTGACTGCACCCCGAAATACCTGTGCTGCAGCAGCACGTGTTTTATCTCTGACGAGTACCCAACCAAATATCAACCACGCTCATCTTTGCTTAACTTCATTGATCTGTAGGGATCTGTCGCTGGCTCGCTGCGCCCCTACTATTTTATTTTCAATTTATTTCTTTTGTGCGTGTTGTGTAATATTGTACAAAATAAAATAAAACCAAAGTGTTGTTTTTTTGTAATACAAAATACCTACGCGTTATTTTTGTAGATTAACTAAATGATTTTACAAGAATACTGACAAAAAAATACATATGAGAAAATGGTAAAGAAAAAAAATACAACTTAACAAAGTTCGCATCCATTTAATGAAATTACCGTACAAAAAGCGTACGATAAAACAAAACACCGTACGGTAAAAATCGTCAAGGGTCTTTACAGACGATGCTCAAAAATCACATGACAAACAAGCGCACCCCTTTTTTCAAGAGCCTTGGATTTAAGAAGCGGGAATTTTTAAAATTTGAAAGTTTATCAAAAAAAAAAAGAAAAAAGTAGGCACACACAGCACAAGAAAATAGGGATGTAAATGAGTTGCAAATATATCGATAAATCGATATATCGAAGAATACTGCCAAAAAAATACATGAGAAAATGGTAAAGAAAAAAAAAATACAACTTAACAAAGTTCGCATCCATTTAATGAAATTACCGTACAAAAAGCGTACGATAAAACAAAACAGTACGGTAGAAATCGTCAAGGGTTACAGACGATGCTCAAAAATCACATGACAAACAAGCGCACCTCTTGTTTCAAGAGCCTTGGATTTAAGAAGCGGGAATTTTTAAAAATTGAAAGTTTATCAAAAAAAAGTAGGCACAAGAAAAAAAGGAGAGCCTTTTGCTAGATTTTTTGCATTTATTTTCAGAATTTTTCCTCAGTCTTCCCCTCTGTAGTTTAGTTGCCTATCTAGCAAAAGGATAGAGAGTAAGAATGGTCAGTTATGTTTCAGTTGGTCTGAAAGTCTGAACTTCATCTTTTGTGTTCATAAACTGATCTCAGAATGTTACCTGGAATTGGGTTGTTTGGTACAGGTAAGTTGTCAGGATGATTGATAGCTAGGGCCCCAATCAAAATTTAAACTTGGTTTAGATTTAACACTTTGATCAAGCTATTTAACTGTTTGATTTCAAAATTTGGGTGCTGCTGTTGGTACTTGTGCAGAAGTCACGTCCGTGGAATATTGCTACCAAAGGAACTGGCACAAACAAGCATTGACCAGTGTTATTATAGGGTTAGGTTAAATGCAAGTAGGAGTTTTCACAATTAGAGCAGTGATTAGTGTTATTATAGGGTTAGGTTAAATACAAAAAGGAGCTTTTCTTTTCCACGGGACGTGACTTCTGCATAATTACCCTGCTGTCTTCTAGTTCAACTCTAATAGGTATCTTGTCACCTTATTTTGCATTTGCACTTGCTTGCATGTCAATCGGCAAATGCTGAGTGATTGGAAACAAATAAAAGTTATTTTTTCGGAGTTTTGACCTCTGATTTGTATTTTTCCCAACTTTTTACATACGAATCGACCATTTATTTATAATTTTTACCCATTTGCAACTGCTCCATGACCCTTTCGCTCCCACAGGTTACATTTGTATAGGGGAAATAATTTACTATTTTAACCCTTTCGCTCCCCCAGGTTACATTTGTATAGGGGCGGGCGTGTTCGCGGCGTGGGAGGAATGGAGCTTTCTGGACGGTGCCTACTTCTGTTTCGTCACCCTGTCTACCATCGGATTCGGGGATCTGGTCCCTGGGAAGAGTTTCCAGCGAACCGACACACAGGTGAGTCAATGGGTTAAGTAAATTCAGATTAAACCAGTGGCGTAGCGTCCATGTAGGGCGTGTATGGCGGCCATACACTCAAAAATTCCACTCAAATACCCTTAAATATTGACTTTAAAAAATTATTGTATTCTTATTAGATAGATGTTGTGATAGAAATTAGTGTCCGCCCTACACTTGGAGTTAGACCACGCTACGCCACTGGATTAAACCAACAATGGGTTAAGTTAAATCGAGAAATAGGAACCTTTAGGTAATGTAGATAGAGAAATAACTTCTACTACCTAACCTCTTCTGGGCTTTCAAGATAGCAACGAGTGTCCATGATAAAGTAAGTCTAATTAAGAGAAATAACTGTTACACTTCACAGGTAAAGTGTAACCTGTGAAGTGTAACAGTTATTTCTCCATCTACATTCAATATGGACCTTCACAAAGTTACTGAGGCATCCATCCAGACCTTTAGGTAAGTTTAAGAAATGAGAGGGGAAAAATGTCGAAAATTAGTTGTAGGTAGGTAGGGTAAGTGTACCATTTATTTGCCCACCTAAAAAACGTACCATTTATTGGCCTACCTGTACCATACGCCACGTATGTTTGAACTGGACGAACTTTTTCGAGATCCAATTTCATCAAAAGAAAGGGCTTAAAGATGCTATCAAACCAGTGCTATTCAAAAATTGTAGTCATAAAAACAAAAATTAGAAAAATAAATGTGGGCAGGTGGGCCAATAAATGGTACATTTTTTAGGTGGGCGAATAAATGGTACACTTACCCTAAATGCCCATTTTCCTAGCCTCGGTTGAGCCAGGAAAAGCCAGCAGCCTGCAGCACGTGATTGGCGAGATATTAAACGATCACCCGTCCGGATACTAACCACGTGCAACGTTGCTCAACGTTTAGTGATTCTTTGGTAACTTTGTGTTTACCATGCCATTGTAGCAGCATTTTTTTCCATTTGAATTGCAAACAGAGGGTAGAAACAAAATGAACTACCTATGTATACCAACATCAGTGAGGTTCTTCTTCTTTTTTTTTTTTCTTCGTTTTTCACTGCAAGCTTCCAGAAAATAAATAAATATTACTGATGGTCCTTTGTTCGAGGTCCGAGCAAATAAATTGAAAGAAAAACGCAAGAAAAGAAAAAAAGAGGCCCTAATTCAATCTTTTTCTTTTTCTCGCTGTGACTACCATTAGGGCTGTCCAGCATAGATATAGAAGTTTAGTGTCAAGTGATTGTAATTACCCCCTGATTGTAATTACCCCAGTTGACCCTACCTGATCCATCTTCAGGTAGGTACTGGAATTTTTTGTTCCAAAGGGTTTAATGTCATGTCACTGTACCTATAACTGTTAAGGTTTTTAGTGTCAAGGTTTTACCCTCTATTTGGCTATAATCTAGCCACCTTCTCACATTTAACTGGGGCTGAGAAAAGCAAAGTGTGATTGTCCAGGTGCTCACCCATCTGGATAGTACTGGATACTAACCATGTAACATTGTTCAACCTTTAAGTTGGATAGAGCAGTGGTTCTCAAACTTTTTTTGGCCGCGGAGCACCAAGCAAATGCTGTAAACTCTACGGAGCACCCCCCCCCAACCATTTAGGATTTTTTAAAAAATGATTTGGAATGATTCGGAAATGTTCATTAGCGTACGGTCCGTACGGCTTGTTCCAATACTTCCCATTTGACTAAACATATTCGTGCGATTTTTTTAAATTAATGTGGTAATAAAAATGAAACTATGAGGAGTACCTGGAAGCTCTTCGCGGAGCACCTGAAAGCTCTTCGCGGAGCACAGTTTGAGAACCACTGGGATAGAGGGATCTGTAACAACAAAGGTTTTATCATTCCGAATTCAAAGCGATAAAGAGTACAAGACAGGAGAAAGCCAGTCGTTCCGAGAACGAACCTTGTCTGTTTAGGATAAAATCCGCGCCGCGCGGGAGTCGATCTCGCGACCTCGCGCTTTCGTTTGTCTCATGATTTTGAAAGTACCTCAAACTCCAATTACAGAGCCGAAAAAAACTTGGATCCCGCGAGGAATCGAACCCGGGACCTTTGGTCTAGTGTGACACTCACTAGGCCACGAAGGCTGCCTACCAGGCTTTAGTTATCCAAATAACACAATGCTGTTTTAGCCAACACCTGAGAGCAGCCTAAGACGCGTTTCGTTCTTATTTGAACTCATCAGTTACACATAGCTCTCAGGAGCTGGCCAAGAATTTGGAAGTGTTATTTATACTTCAGAGATGGAAATTGTGGAGAAACGAGAACCTGCGTTTTCTATGTAAGATTTTGTTTGTGTTGAGTGTTGTTGTGAGCGCCACACTGTCTATTCCTCAGGTTCCCACGTGATCGACCTCATCACCTATCTGACCGGAGAGAAAGCAACCCGGGTGCACAGTGTAGTGCGAACATTCAATCGGAACACGGCGCAGATATCCGGTATCCGCAACATTACTAGTCCGGACTTCTGTGTGTTCCAAATGGAACTTGGTAATGGAGCCATGGTAAATGTGACACTGAATACACATCTCGCCTCCATGTTTAGTCAGGTAAGTAGAAAACTTGTCAAAATTCGATCGTTAAAGGCCCATCTCGCCAGCCTAGTTAGCTTGGTTGGTAGTGCGTCTGCCTTGTAAGCGCTAGGCCGCGGGTTCGATTCCCGCCCGGGGCGGATTTTATCCTGACGGGATAATGTTCGTTCTCGAAACGGCCGGCTTTTTCCTATCCTGTCTTCCTTCTCTCTTCGATTTCGGGACGATAAGACCTTGGCAGTTACAGTTCCCTCTGTCAAACCTCTTAAAAAAAAGGCCCATCTCACGTAGGAAGCGTAGACGCGCAACTTTAAGCCAGTTACCTGCAAGCCGACGCGAAGTTGCGCGTCCTATGCTTCTAATGTGAGAGGTGTGTTCCGATCGACCGTCGCGTCAATCAATGTCGACTACACTGTCCACACTACCGCGACAGCACGGATTCACCCAGTCACCTATGTGTGGACGAACCTTTAAGACTGATGATGTCGCAACAGATTTCGCAACAGGCGAAATCTCTCTCTCTCTCTCTCTCTCTCTCTCTCTCTCAAAAAGTTAGAGAAATAGCTTAGGGGATGAAACCATGTATAGTTTTTTAAGAAAAATAAATGAACAATTCAATTCAATTCAATTCAATTCTCTCTCTCTCTCTCTCTCTTTCTCTCTCTCAAAAAAAAACAAAGTTTTGCTAATACCTACCTTAAAATAATACTTGTCAATCTTGGATCTCGAACCCTGGCCCCTCTAATATCTCACCCTCTTCTTCCCCAGGAGATCCTGATCTGTGGACCATCAGGTTACCTGGTAGTCAGGAATGGAGATCTGTACGGATTCAAGAATGGCGCCAGTAAAGAGGATGTCCTCTATTTGGATGTAGAAGATATGAACGTCGTCAACTCAGATATCATACCCAAACCTTATATGAAAGGTAAGACATTGGTCATTAGAGGTTTTTATTTATTGAATATATTTTATTAAGGTGATAGTACCCTGCAGACTTTTTTGCTAGATTTGTTCTCGCGAGACCAGTCTCTACAGAGTCTATCTTGTGCCAGCCTTGTTAGCTTGGTTGGTGTCGCGTCTGCCTTGTAAGCGCTAGGCCGCGGGTTCGATTCCCGCCCGGGACGGATTTTATCCTGGCGGGATAATGTTCGTTCTCGGAACGGCTGGCTTTCTCCTATCCTATCTTCCTTCTCTCTTCGATTTCGGGACAATAAGACCATAGCAGTTACAGTGCCCTCTGTCAAACCTCTTAAAAAAATATAGAATATTTTAGTAAAAGAAAAATTCTCCGTCAGTAGGAATCCTCACCAGAAAAAATGCTACCGTTGCACTACGCGCTCCCTATTGGCTTTACACCTTTTAGAAAAAACGGTCGCGCTACGACTTCGCACTTCTATAGAATACAGTCTGTCTCTGTCAAACCTCTTAAAAAAAAGAGTCTATCAGGTAAATCAAATTTGTAGAGTAGTGTACAGAGGTCCACCGACACTACTCTATGATCTGTGTACACTACCTTACGAACTTGATAGACTCTGTAGAGACTGGTCTCGCGAGAACAAGTCTACCGAACTTGAGTCTACCAAGTCTAACTGATAGACTGTCTTTAGAGGTTTGATAGAACTTGAGCATTGAAGGTCTTATTGTCCAGAAATCGATGGGAGAAGGAAGACAGCATAGGAGACAGCCAGCCGTTCCGAGAACGAATCTTATATGTTTAGGATAAAGTTCTCCCCGGGCGGGAATCGAACCCGCAACCTAGCGCTTACAAGGCAGATGCACTACAACATTTCATGCGGACTATTGAGCTGGCTTGCAAAATCGTTGAGTAAACTCTCTTTGTTTCTTCAGTAATTTTTTAAAGTTTTTGTTTGTTTGTGCGTCTGTCTGTTTGTTTTTTTTTTTTTTTTTTTTTTTTTTTTTTTTTTTTTTTTTGGTTTTTTTTTTTTTACGTTAACAGCAATTTCAGGAACACACTGTATAGAAACAGAAGGAATGTATAAAAGTGATTCTCATTAAGCATTTTTAGCTAAATCAGAGGTGTTTACAAGGATATATTTTTTCAATGTAAAGGTCTTTGCGTTTTGATTGATCTAAATTGATAGGACACACCGAAAATGAGGAATTTCGTATTAACTTCTTATACTTAGTAATAAATACATATGTATAAACACAGAGTAGATCAGCGTCTAGCTAGGGGACTATAAACAGGGAGCAGACTAGTTTATATTTCCTCACGCTATATCAATAGCGAAGGTTGAGTGCGAAGGGCATCCCACTCGGAAAAGTTTGTTTAGCCAAAACCAAGTTGGCCTCAAAGCGATTCTCTAAAGCTGTTGGAGGCTGACGACAAACGCCGACCCCATCTGAACATGAGAAAAGGCGAAGAAGAATATGTATGACCCCCGATATTGTCCCTACTGTTGCATTTATTGTGATACCTACTTTTCATTGTATTCTACTCTAAATGTTCTGTTACCAAATAAAGAAAGTATTTGATAATAGTGTCTAAATATCGAACTCAACAGATATAGCTCACCTTTCAAGGGACGCCGGACGGGGATAAACAATATAAATTTATATCTTACTTCGGTGCATGACAATCATCCTTCATTGCATGACATCCTTCGGGTGACAGACTAACGCAGGCGCATGTAATATAGCATCGTACGCATGGAAAATATCCTGCGCGACATGCGACATATGCTTTACTGCTTTATATAATTGAAGATTCCTTTCTTTATATATCCAAACGTCGCTAAATATAGTTCACCTCTGGAGGGACGGGGAAGAAAGAGCTTACTTCGGTGCGTGACAGACTTAAGCAGGCGCGTGCAATATGGCGTCGTACGCATGGAAGATGTCCTGCGCGACATCACTGCTACGGGATTTAAGTGACAATGTCACGCTTGGGTCCCCGGGTTGAATTTTGAGCTCGTTAAGCACCCATATCCCGTTGGTCAGGCGTAGAGACTGGTAGAGCATGTCTTTCCCTTCGACGTTACGCTTGGCGATGGTGAACACGTTGTTCTGCTTCATGCGCGACACGATGGCGTCCGCGCCGAGCGCGATGTTGGTTAGGGTGAATTGCACCTGACAACAGAAAATAGCGCTGCTTAATGAAGAGGTTGAGATAAATGGAAGTTAGAGGCAAGAGAGACAGGGGAAGACCAAAAATGAGATATACGGACAAAGTGAAACAGGATTTGAAAGAGAAGTAGGAAGTCTGCCACGCCCAAAATAAAGGCGCATGGAAGAGGTTAATTCAAAATGTCGACCCCACTTGAGTGGGAAAAGACGTAGGTAACAAAAGAAGAAGAATGACTTTCACGCTAATTTGGCAATATTAACAGAAAAAGCGCTACAATTTCAATTTTCGTGTTTACCCTACAGTGCCTATACTTTTTTAGCCTAGTAACCTACCGGAAATAATTTTTTTCGCAACAGTTGCCCAATCGTTGCAAAACAAATGTTTCGAATGTTGTGCAACTTTCAAGGTAAAACCCATTATACTAAAACCTTAAAGCCAAGAAAAATGTTTTACCCGATTACATTACTTTCCGTCCTATAGAATAAGGAAAGTGAAAATGGAAAGTAAAAATCTAACATGATTCTTACCTCATTCTGTGTGGGGATTTCTTTCCATGTAGTGAGGAAAGTCTTGCGTTCCATCTCCCCGTCTTCCATGAAGTAGACATTGATAGGAACTATGCAAGCAAAGTAGAATACATCCAAATTGTTCTTCACAGCAACCTGGATTAGAATTTAAATTGAATAAAATAGAATAAACTAACCTCGAAATTTTCAAAACTGAATAAGAAATTGTCCTTTGTGTGTTAGACAATCTTAAATATATTTGCCAAATTTCATCAACATTGAACTAACTGTTGACCAAACAACAGACTGTTGACATGGCTAGAGAACATCACCCCGGTGTATGGCAGATACAAAAAGATATCTCTTCTTTACTCTGGCAACACCATTCGGCGAAAGCTAAAGCCGCTACAACAACTGTTGACAGCGGGAAATCGATCATAACTTGAGATCGGTTTGAAATTCGGCCAAAATCCTCTCTTATTACAAATCTCGAACATACTGGAAATATTCCTACCAAATTTCAGCTTTCTAGATGTTGGCGTTCTGGAGATACAGCGATCAGTGTGTGAATGAACGAATGGATCTCGCTTTTGTATCATTACAATGGGGGACTTTTCCAACGAAATTTCTGTGTCCGGCGTCCAGAATATGGGACTATTGGACTTCATAGAAAATAGAAAACATACCTGAAGGTTGGTAAGCGGCTCCATGCGTTGTACAGCCCCGGTGGTGGCCATGGGTAGAGAGGCCTCCACCGACAGGCTGGGCAGCAGGGGAGACATGACCTGCAGAGGTCGGGCCGGTGTGAGGCCGAAACTGTTCTTGTTCACTTGGATTGCAAAGTTGGCCATCGGGGCCATGGATTTGTTGGTGAAGGTTAGCTCCATCTCAATCTTAGGGAACAAGAAAATAGAATAGAATATAGAATAATATGGAATAATAAATAAGGATAGAAATGATAGAATAGAATATTCATAAACGAACACCTGACAACGAAGAATTATAAACTGCTCCAGAGTGTAAAATCATGGGCGAAAGAAAACAACCACAAGTTCGTGTGGATAAGGGATTGCAGGATTCTGGTCAGAAAAGACGACAAATCCAAGGTGAAATGCATCAAATCTGTAAGAGACTTGCCCAATTTCTCTGTTGGTGTTGACGAGTTGAATGCAAGATTGAGATTTCCCTCCGGAGATCATTCTGTTCTTTCTGATTTCGAATAGCAATTTGTAAGTTTCCATTTGAATGCAAGATTGAGATTTCCCTCCGGAGATCATTCTGTTCTTTCTGATTTCGAATAGCAATTTGTAAGGATAGAATAGAATACTATAATAATAGAAACTGTTCTTCTTCACTTGGATTGCGAAGTTGGCCATCAGGGCCATGAATTTGTTGGTGAAGGTGAGCTCCATCACATTATTATTTGTTCTTTTTTTTTCATAGGATGACTAAGTATTTATAGATTTATACGATTGTAAACTATTCGTCAAAAATATACTGTAAATATTCATTCATTCATTCATTCATCACAATCTGGAGAAGAATAGAATAAATTGAACCTATTGTTGCCTTAAATTAAACTTGCTTTCTTAGAATTAAATTTGGAAATTTTTTTGTAGTTATACGATGGATAAAAAAGATGAGTATGATGATTCAATTCAAATGCCATAAATCGGTTTCTTTTCATGCTCACACAGAGAGATAAAGAACTCTTAAGTGTGGCGCTATTTCATCTCAATTCAGAGAAAATACATACATCAAGAATATATCGGTCAAATAAAAGACCTCCTCTCTCACACATGAAAATTAATCAATATTTCTTACAAACATGATTCTTGGAATACTATGAGCTTATAACAGTAACCACTTCCATGGCCGAGTGGGTATCACACAACCAGGCTTGCATGCCGGCAATTAGATCGTCAGAAGAGTCGGGGTAGACAGAGGCAAGGCTGGATATATGACAGATATAAAGAATATTACCTTCAACAAAGGCGTGTGGGGGTTTATGATAGTCGTCAGAAGAGTCGGGTAGAAGAGCTCCTTTTGGAGAATCCCGTCAACTGATTAAAGTACAAACCAAAAATCGTCAAAAATTGAGCCTGAAAATTCAATTAATTTTAAGAAGAAGACTGTGGAAGGATAAAACTTACCACACCAATACCAGGAGTTGCCGGGTTCGGCTTTCGACTGAACGTGCCCCAGATTTCCATTCCTTTTCCCTTCTCGGCGGGCAACCAGCACTGTTTGGGTGGGGTGTACATGGCAGGGGCGGGCGTGAACCCAAATATATCCCCCAGTAGTCCTGCACTGGATGCTGAAGGCCCTGGAATAGAATAGAATTCGAATTTATTTTTTTACTTTCTATTACTACAGTATAGAGGAGCTATACTAGTAATGAAAATATTGCAATCGGTCCAAATTTTCGAAATCGGGAAATGGTTGGAAATATCCATTTTGGGATCCCCTGATGTCAAAAAAGTGATTTTTAGCCCATGGTCTGTACGTATGTATGTACTACAGGTTTACATAAATGGGAAAATGGGAAAAGGTGGTATACAAAATATCTCAAGAACGGTTTGTCCTAGAGCGATGAAATTTGGTATGCTATCCCGGTACTAATCCGTGAATTCCGCGTTGGTTTCAGGTTTGTTCAAAATGATCACAGCACTCAGGGAATCGTTTCTCAACATTGAGGAAAACAAGAGTGGTTGGATCAAGCAGCCGGTGTCCGTAGCTTCTACATTTGAGGATGGACTTTATATTCAGGTAAACCTCACTGTCATTCCCTTTATATGTTTTTATTACATTACTTTCTATTACATTCTACCACCTATTAATTTACATTTACCTAATTTTTTTTATAGTTAAGCAAGGTCTTTTTTACTGAATTGTTTATAGTTGTATGTATTATTCTTTAACCCATCAAATATACGAGACCTTGTTTAGACTGCTGGGGTAAAGGGACTTTTCAGTCCTATTCGGGCAGGATAAACAAGATATATTCTATTCTATGTTTAACACTTTCTTTCCTCTCTATCTTCCCACACAGGCTGTGATAGAAGCCATACAGAAGTCCAATTTGAATCGAGAGTGGACCAAAGTCACCATCATCACCCAGGAACCTGACCCCAACCCACTACTAAGCGCAGCTGTGAGACGATCCGGTATAGCTATGAGCTAGGAGTCGAACCCGCGACCTTTACATTGTGAGGCAAGTACTATAGCTATGAGCTAGGAGTCGAACCCGCGACCTTTACATTGTGAGGCAAGTACTATAACTATGAGCTAAGAGTCGAACCCGCGACCTTTACATAGATTGAATGCTCCTTGCAACAGTACGTCCTGCCCCAGATGGTCACCCTAGCCACTCGTAACGTTTCTTAACTTTAGTGGTACATCGGGATTTGCTGCAGTGCTGCATTTACCTGGCCTGTGCTAGCCTCTGCTTATTTCGTTTTTTTTTTTTTTTTTTTTTTTTTTTTTAAAGGGTTTTGACAGGAAACTGTGACTGCCAAGGTCTTATCGTTCCGAAATCGAAGAGAGGAGGAAGACAGAAGAGGTTCCGATAACGAACCTAATCTGTTTAGGATAACATCCGCCCCGGGCGGGTGTAGAACCCGCGACCTACTTGATGCTTACAATAGCCGTTCCTAGAACGAACATTATCCCATCAGGATAAAATCCGCCCCGGGCGGGAATCGAACCCGCGGCCTAGCGCTTACAAGGCAGACGCACTACCAACTAAGCTAACTAGGCTGGCCTTATTATTTCGTTTTTATTTGACTTCAAGGGGTCCACAGGATTAGAGCGACTGGTAGTCTTCTGACTAAATCTGTTAGAGTACCGGATAACCAACTCTCCTCTTGTTCATATCTTGTCCAGATCTTCTATAACCAATTCTCCTCTTGTCCTCATATTTCTCCTATAAAATCTGTATTGTTCTCTCCTTATTGAGTTCATTTTTCAAACGATAGATTGAAGATTCTGTAACTTTGTGAAGGTCCATCTTGACTAGGTAGGTTGAAATGATAAACATATACTTCTTCACTATACAAGTACTACCCGACCCCAACCCACAACTAAGCGCAGCTGTGAGACGATCTGGTATAGCTATGAGCTAGGAGTCGAACCCGCGACCTTTACATTGTGAGACAAGTAACTTTGTGAAGGTCCATCTTGACTAGGTAGGTTGAAATGATAAACATATACTTCTTCACTATTTGTAAAATATTCTGGGTTTTATTTCATTTTCATTTTATGGACTTTTTAATTTTTATTAATTTTCATTTTACCATCATAGGTAGGTTGTCAGCTTGTCAGTAAGCTTTTAAGTTCATTCCGGCCTTTTTCTACCATTTATTATATCACTTTTTTTATCGACTTTGGCCGTCAAAGGACCACGAAAAATAACTATGATTCATGACTGTAAAGTTCTCCGTTCTTTCTTCTCTTTCCAAAACCTTTTCATCCTTTCTGCGTGTTGTTGTTTTCTTTCATCCGTCCATCGGGCACCTGTCTTTTTCTTTGGTTGTTGTTGAAATCCAGCGAAACTGTCTACTTTATTTCTTAGGACATCACTTTTATTATTTATTTATTTTTTTATGATTTTATTTTTAGGAAAGCATTCTATTTGTCTTTTTTCCATCATTACCTCTGTGTTGTATTTTGATTTCTGCTCTTCAGATGTTTCTCGTTGTATTTTTTTTTATTTTATTTTATTTTTTTTTTTATTTTATAGGCATTCAAAAGCAATTTTATTAATGAAAATAAACAAATACATTGCAATTACATGAACAAAGGTAGGTATATAAAGATAATAAGAATTATTTACATAATCGTATGATAATATGGATGTAAAAAGTAAAAAAAAAAGTATGGATGTAAAAGTTCTTCCTTTGGTTGTTTAATATTGACCTTTATTATTGTGAACAGTATCTCAGAAAGAAAGAAATAACAGATGGGTAAATAATACATGATAATAATATTTTATTGGTTATTTTTTATATTTTAATAGACCTAATAATTATTGTAAATTTTTATACATATGACAAAACATGAGAAGGAAAAAAAAGGATAAGATTTGTAGGTATTTTAGAAAGATAACAATATCTTTAAGGGGAAAAAATAATAAATGTAATTAATATTAGTGCATATTGATAAATCTGAAAATAAATTTTCGCAAGATTTTTTCAAGTTTCCAGACCGGTCAAAAGTACCTAACTTTGGTAGCAATTTAGCAAACCATCGAAGTTCAGAAAGAGAAGGAGCTTAGAGTAGGGGAAAATATTCCCCTATTCTGCTTTCCTATAGTTCAAAGTTGTAGCGCATGCGTAGAAGAAAATTCCGCCCACTTTGACTTGGCTCCTCCTCTTTCTGTTAGGTGCCGAGGGTGGGAACTGGGAACCTTCATGCTAGACAGGTCTGGGAAGCCTGAAAAAATCTCTCGCATTTTTTTTCCTCGATTTTTGACGTCTTTTAAAATTAATTTTAATGTAGATTTTTTTTTTCTATTTACCTATTTATTTATTATTATATTTTGGATAAACTGTAACAATTTGGTAAAAATCGGACAGTCACTCATCCAAATATCAACCAAAGTCAATGTTGCTTCGAACTTCGACCTAGGCTGATTTCAACCTCTGAGGAGATGGTTCTTCTTCCTCTTCATTGGTTAGTAAATTAGTTCCAATTAAATACAGTAATAGGCATAAAACTAACCAAGGCCGGTTTGTGAGACAATCTGAGCATGAGTGGTCGGCATAAACTGGCAACACGTACCTTAAAGAGACCATCACGTATATTAACTAAGGCGCACGGTAGCGCTCCACTCCGCCAAGTCAAGAAAGTTTGGTTTATGTCACTGAATAATTGCCAAGGTCTTTAGCGAAGGATATATTATCACATACATTGAGAGTTATATCATCACGTACATTGAAAGTTATATTTTATAGTACATAGAAAGTTATTTTTATAGTACAAAGTTATATTCCAAATACAGTCGGCCACCCTCGGATGATAAATACCAACCTCTCAACCGAAATAATGAGAGATTAGATTAATCAATGATGAGTTATTTATTAATTCATACGAAATTTACGGGAAAAAAAGGTTAATAAAACGGATTAATTACGGATAAATTATTCATTTTTACAAATTTTACGGATAAATTACGGATTTTAGGGGTTTCCGTGATCATTATCCACAACTATTAAATCTAAAATAAATATAAAGTAAGAGAAGTTCAAATGCAATCAGAAATAAATAATAATGAAAAATGTACTCGTATTTCGATTGCAAATACTTCAGCACTAAATAGGGTTCCATCCCAGTCGAGGCATGAAATTTCATTACCATATATTTGAGAATTTGACCACATAATGGACACGTGTGGTCTGCGTCGTAGTATGGCTTTCTTCAAATCTTCATTTGGGAGAGAAGAGACAAAATACGTCAATACTTCCCATTCAGGTGCCGATGCCGGGTCAACATGAGAACACCAGAAAGTAAAAGTTACCCGTTGAAATATTTGCAACCGCGAAATAAGAGAGCAAATTTTGCAGAATTAGTTTTTTTTAAGATCTTTGATCATATTGCAAGTGAACTTCTCTTACCCCGAGGTTCTCCCTCAGTTGACACACTATTGTCCTTCATTCGAAGGCACCACAGAACTATACACAGAAAGCACAGCACAAGAATCAGAGGATGAATGTTGCCAATAGTGTCCAAAATTGAATACATCATGATGAGAAGAAAGAAAATTATAGATTTTCAAAAGAGGAATAGCTGTTTTCAAAATTATATCTGTTTTTAAAAAGAATATCTTTGAAAATTTCAATATTACACTAATTATATTTTTAAAATTTATATATTTTTGACAGATAAACTCTTACGTTATTATTTTATTTATTATTATTATTTTATTTTTTTTATTTTTTTTTTTATAAGGGAACTCTTATCGAAGGATTATAAGAATCGTATCACATAATATTATGTGAGATAAGACTACAACAATGATTCTCTTCAAAGAAGTCATTCTGAACGGATGCGATGCGAGATGCGAGGAACAAGGTCATTTTTCATACCGTGTGTCAATGCACATTGACATTAGGTACACTTTTTCGGTGGTGGAGATAAACACTGGAAGACTTTTTTTTAATAGTGGGAGTAAACATTGGACGATTTTGATACTAACATCAAAAATTTCACCTCATTCATTATGTACATTACTTTCTTTCATATAGCATAAGTAACAAGCAGGGCTGGTCTGGGTGGGGGGGGAGTGATGTCCATAATACTATTTACCAGTAGAGTTATAGAGGATGGGGGGGGGGGCACTTACCGTAGGACGGGGGGGCCCCTGGGGGGGTGCACTTACCTGTAGCAGGGGGGGCCCCGACATCCCCCAGTAATGTGTCCAGCCCTGATGAGAGCAGATCAGTACTAGGGGTAGTATAAGCAGGGCCGGTGCTTACTAGGGGGGGATAATACTATTTACCAGTAGAGTTATAGAGGATGGGGGGGTGCACTTACCTGTAGCAGGGGGGGCCCCGACATCCCCCAGTAATGTGTCCAGCCCTGATGAGAGCAGATCAGTACTAGGGGTAGTATAAGCAGGGCCGGTGCTTACTAGGGGGGGATAATACTATTTACCAGTAGAGTTATAGAGGATGGGGGGGTGCACTTACCTGTAGCAGGGGGGGCCCCGACATCCCCCAGTAATGTGTCCAGCCCTGATGAGAGCAGATCAGTACTAGGGGTAGTATAAGCAGGGCCGGTGCTTACTAGGGGGGGATAATACTATTTACCAGTAGAGTTATAGAGGATGGGGGGGTGCACTTACCTGTAGCAGGGGGGGCCCCGACATCCCCCAGTAATGTGTCCAGCCCTGATGAGAGCAGATCAGTACTAGGGGTAGTATAAGCAGGGCCGGTGCTTACTAGGGGGGGATAATACTATTTACCAGTAGAGTTATAGAGGATGGGGGGGTGCACTTACCTGTAGCAGGGGGGGCCCCGACATCCCCCAGTAATGTGTCCAGCCCTGATGAGAGCAGATCAGTACTAGGGGTAGTATAAGCAGGGCCGGTGCTTACTAGGGGGGGATAATACTATTTACCAGTAGAGTTATAGAGGATGGGGGGGTGCACTTACCTGTAGCAGGGGGGGCCCCGACATCCCCCAGTAATGTGTCCAGCCCTGATGAGAGCAGATCAGTACTAGGGGTAGTATAAGCAGGGCCGGTGCTTACTAGGGGGGGGATAATACTATTTACCAGTAGAGTTATAGAGGATGGGGGGGGGTTCACTTACCTGTAGCAGGGGGTGCCCCGACATCCCCCAGTAATGTGTCCAGCCCTGATGAGAGCAGATCAGTACTAGGGGTAGTATAAGCAGGGCCGGTGCTTACTAGGGGGGGATAATACTATTTACCATAATACGTAGATAATACTAGGGGGGGATAATACTATTTACCAGTTCAGCCAAATAAATTTCCATCCGAACACGCAAAATTTTCTCCTCGATTTCGAATTTATTTTCTAAAATTACAATGCCGAAATCAATCACCAAAGAAGTTAAGCGTTTAGTTGATGTTACGGAAATCGATTTAGATGAAGATGATCTTGATAAAATGAATACGAAGGAGATTGTGAAGGAGATTTATAAAAAGATGAAAAAGTATGATGAAATGATGAAAACTGTCCTGGAGAACAAAAGAGAGATTGAAAATCTGAAGAAGAAATTGAACGAGAAGGAACAAGAAAACATGAAGCTAAGAAAGAGCATTGAAAAACAAGATGAAAACATTGGAGAACTGAGTCAAAGGTCGAGAATGATTAATATCGTCATCAATGGTGTTGTCGAGAAATCTAAGGAGAATGTGCTAGAAATCGTCACAAAAATTGGGAATGACATCGGCATCGAGGGCGGTGCACTTACCTGTAGCAGGGGGTGCCCCAACATCCCCCAGTAATGTGTCCAGCCCTGATGAGAGCAGATCAGTAATCGAAGGATTATAAGAATCGTATCACATAATATTATGTGAGATAAGACTACAACAATGATTCTCTTCAAAGAAGTCATTCTGAACGGATGCGATGCGAGATGCGAGGAACAAGGTCATTTTTCATACCGTGTGTCAATGCACATTGACATTAGGTACACTTTTTCGGTGGTGGAGATAAACACTGGAAGACTTTTTTTTAATAGTGGGAGTAAACATTGGACGATTTTGATACTAACATCAAAAATTTCACCTCATTCATTATGTACATTACTTTCTTTCATATAGCATAAGTAACAAGCAGGGCTGGTCTGGGTGGGGGGGGAGTGATGTCCATAATACTATTTACCAGTAGAGTTATAGAGGATGGGGGGGGGTGCACGTACCTGTAGCATTATATTCAAAAGCTCAATTTCATTTCTATTTAAAAACTTCATTTTTACATTTAAAATTTTTTCAAAACAAAAATTATTACAATCTCAATGATAAATTATTTCAACTGCAAATAAGCAATAGTGTAGACTGTCCCATATTTAAAATTACAAAAACAATCAAATACAATGTTAAAAAAACAAATAACAAAGCAAATTATGTTAAATATCATAATTATTTTACCAAAATATTTTTCGTCTCAATTTATGGAAGTACTTGATATAATCAATGAAAATTATTTAAACGAACGATTTTCATCCTTTAATGAGTGTCCTCATACTAAAGATAATGGTATTGGTATTATTCATATGAATGTTAGATCTTTAAATACCAATTTCAATCAATTTGTTTTAACTCTTGATGAAATGAAAGACAATGTTGATATTATCATATTGACGGAATGTTGGTTTAATCCAGGGAAAAAAGATTTCACTTTTAATATAGATAACTTTACAGTCCCTGAACATCATGTATCACACTAGTCGAAGATTTCGGGTTCAATTCCTGACAGACTTGTGGGGTTTTCCGCTTTCCGCTCCGCAATCGGCGTGCTTTATGAGTACCTATACTAAAACAGCCAGTTGTAGGTATATGAGCAGTGCAATAGTCCTGAACTAAAATGGACGCCGCACACAAGGGATCAGGAAGAGACCGCCTTAACATAATAATAATGTAAGTAGGTACTCGTATATGAGGGCAGTATTGACCAATGGCAAAAAATTGTAATGAAAGAGGCTCTTAAAGATTTTTTTTTTTTTTTTTTTTTTTTTTTCTGACCAATGGCAAAAAATTGTAATGAAAGAGGCTCTTAAAGATTTTTTTTTTTTTTTTTTTAGTTATATCCCCTTTAGGGGTGATTTTTTTTCAATAATAAAGACCGGGTAGGTAGTCAGGTACCTACAGTGAATAGTGAGTTTTGTTCCAGCTATATAATGAACTAACAAAAGCTTTTGAACGTACATATACCCAAGTATTTTAGAGAAAAAAAAAGTTCACATGATTTATTTTCATCTCATTTTGGGTATCGCTCCTCTCAAAAGTACATAGAGGAGCCATTATGAATCAGCGAACAAAAGATATTTTCATGTCATTTAATGAAGCTTACCTCTGCACGTTACCTAACATCCCTGACCTTCAAAAATCCTCCCTAACTTTCACAACCCTTCATTAAACTTCACAAACCCTTCCCTAACCTTCACAAACACATTAGAATCAGCATGAAATACCTAATGCTAAACCTTCCTCTTCCCCCTAAAACCCAGAAGTACCTACCTTTTATTATGGGGAAAAAACAGTCATGAGGGATTTTCATTAATTATCATGATTTTCAAAAAAAAAAAAAAAAATCTCCTAAGTACATAAATTCATTATCATTCATGAACATTGAAACATGGCTGCGTCTGCTTCAAAGGTTTTTTTCAAATGTTGGAAAGTTGAATGTAAATATTACAAGAACTGTACTTATTCTCGCGTACAATGTACAAAAGGTACAACATACAAAAGATATAATAGACGTTCATAATGATACGCAGGGCTTTGTTTTAAGCCTTGTTGTCCCAGGGGCTGGAATAGGGTAGTGACATGAAGTACCCTCTGATTTGAAGAAAAAAAAAAGCTTTGAGTGATGAGATGACAAAAAAAAAAAAAAAAAAAAAAAAAAAAAAAAAAAAAAAAAAAAAAAAAAAAAAAAAAAAAAAAAGGCGGTATTTGGACCGCTTTTGGACAGATTTCGACCGTTTTTTGGCGGTTTTCAGCTATAGCGACAAAACGCTTAGAGATATTGTAAAAGTTAGGGTAAAAGAACACTCAAATAAGCATCATTCAATAGGATAAGGAAAGTCGTGTGATGTTCACACCAGATTTTTTTTTTTTTTGGGAGAAAAGGGAAATAGAAAGGAGAAGATCGAAATAAATTAACTTTTAAGTTTAAAGATCAACAAATAAATAAAGGGATTTTTTTCTCCAAGAAGTTCTAGGTAGGTACTTGTAGAAAATGAGAAAAGTTCATTGTTAAAACGAAAAGTGTTTTGGTAGAAGTTCATCATCATCCGTTCACTAAAGTTGAAGCATAAGTATTATTGACTTTTGTCTTGTAAACGCTAGGTCGTTTTTTTACTTTCCTTATCCTATAGGAAGGAAAGTAATGTAATCGGGTCAAAATTTCGATGGTCAGTTTTTAGTGCCAAAACACGTTTTGAGGTCCCTAGAGCCTAAATACAAAGTTTCAGCCATTGGTCCGTGTGTGTGTCTGTCTGTCTGTCTGTGTGTCTGTCTGTCTGTCTGTAAACAAAATATCTCGAGAACGGTAAGAGCTAGAGACTTGAAATTTAGCATGCAGATGACAAATGTGACAACGATGCGACACGAAACTTTTGGTTAAGATCGGTGCAACAGTTGGCGGCATTTTACCGCTTTTTGGCGGTTTTCGGTGTAATTTAACAATATATCGGGAACGGTATAAGCTAGAGACTTGAAATTTGGTATGTAGTTCAAAAATGTGACAAGGATGCAACACAAAACGTTTGATTGAGATGGTTGCTGCGCTTGGCGGTATTTTCACCGCTTTTGGACAGATTTCGACCGTTTTTTGGCGGTATTCAGCTATACTGACTAAACGGGTAGAGATATTGTAAAAGTTACAATAGGACATAAAAATAAGCATCATTCAATAGGATAAGGAAAGTCGTGTGATGTTCACACCAGATTTTTTCCAAGAGGTTTGATAGAGAGAACTGGTAACTAATGAGGTCTTATCGTTCTAAAAGCAAAGAGAGAAGAAAGACAGGATAGCAGAAAGCTCGACGTTCCCAGAACGAACCTTATCTGCTTAGGATGAAATCGGCCGGACGATAAGAACTCCTGAAAAGTTTTAGCAATTTTTTGAAAAAAAAAAAAAAAAAAGAAACCCAACCCCCATTAGATTTCCATAGATAGGTAGATCTATGGTACTAACCTAAAATTGTATTTTTCATACTTTATTTCCAAGCCTTAGGCATTTGAGTAGGTAGGTACTTATACATATGAATTTCTGAATGAAAAACCTTTTTCTTAGCGAATGAAGCTAATTTTGCCCGCTCTAAAACCAACAATGAAACAATGAAGGTACTATACCGTGTACCATGTTACAAAAGCCTCAAATTTAACCTGGCCCTTTATTTTTGAAAATTAGATAGGTACCTATTTTTATTTTATTTTATGTATGTACTTATTTTTTTAAAAGGGGCGAAACAGGGTCTTTATGGGTAACTAGGGTAAGTGTACCATTTATTCGCCCACCTAAAAAACGTACCATTTATTGGCCCACCTGTACCATACGCCACATAAGTCTGAACTGGAAGAACTTTTTCAAGATCCAATTTCATCAAAAGAAAGGGCTTAAAGACTGCTAGCGAACCAGTGCTATTCAAAAATTGTAGTCATAAAAACAAAAATTAGAAAAATAAATGTGGGCAGGTAAGCTTATGTATTTGGCAGTGTCGATATCGTACTCCCAGTTACCATAGATAATTAGGTAAGTAGGTACTGATAAAACTAACCCATGTATAAAACCAGTGCCAGTGGTTGAGTGGAAGAACTCCCGTCACTAAAGCGAAATAGCTAATGTAAGTTATGACAAGGCTACTGGATATTGCCCTGATACAATACATATTGTGTGTCAGTGTAGGTATTTCTTGTATTTTCTATTCTTGTAAATTGTAACTACCTATGTAAATTTTTGACAAATAAAACTACAACTCAAGTTGTGAACCTGTTAATAATAATGATATTGCAAGATATGGAAGAGGTACTGAATATTGCCCTGGGATTGCAAGATATGGAAGAGGTACTGAGTACGGCCCTGGTATTATTGACAGGTGAAAATTGAACAGAAAGTAAAAACAAATAAAAAAAAATACAGGGAGAACAGGCGGAGAAAGGAAGAGAAGGGAAGGAGAAAGAGAGAGGTACGGACGGGGTGGTTGAGGGAGACAATAAGAAAAGAGAAAGAGAGAGAAGGGAGAGAGAGAGCGGATGAGAAATACAATAAAATGGAAAGAGTGAAAAGAAAGGAGGGCGAGAGAGAAGGAAAGAAGGACAAGTGAGACAGACAATAATATGGTCAGAGAGGGAAGACAGGATGAGAAAGAGAAGGAAAAGATTGAGAGGGAGGGAAGGGATAGAAAGAGAAAGCCGAAGGAAGGAGAGAGACAAGATGTCTCAAACAAAACCGAAAAACAAAGGCTTGTCGGAACAAAATTCAAAAGAGAATTCAATAGATATATACCTAGGTACCTCATCTATACCTATCTACCTTTTGAAAGAGAAGTAAACTCGGCGCCTCTTAAGAGAGAGAGAAAGAGCGAGAAAGAGAAAGAAAGAGAGAAAAGAGAGAGAGAGAGAGAGAAAGAGAGAGAGAGAGAGAGAGAGAAAGAGAGAGAGAAAAAGAGAGAGACAGAAAGAGAGATATAATACAACTTTCAATTCAATATTCATGGCTGAATGCTGTTATGTACTTGGACTAAGTAAGTAAATAACTTTATGTGTATAGGTACATATGTATCTTCATCGGTATACTAAAGAATGGGTTAGTATTCTATTCCATTGAACTTCTTCATTTTGATATGGCTTCCAGAGTCAAGATTATAAACGAGCATAAAATTTCTTGGCTGAGTTTGAACCTACGTCCTCCTGTTTACCAAGCTAGCGCCTTGACCACTACGCCACGTTTTATAAATTTGTCGTACCTACCATATCTTTTGAACACCCTATATTCAATACTTCAAGTTTAAATGCCCTTCTGTGTACTAATGTAAAGGAGGAACATTATTTCTGCTTTCCTATCCTATATTTCTTTTGTACGCCACTTTCCAAATAGAGTGAACTTTTTACTTTCCTTATCCTATAGGAAGGAAAGTAATGTAATCGGGTCAAATTTTCGATGGTCAGATTTTAGTGCCAAAACCCGTTTGTACCTACCATATCTTTTGAACACCCTGTGTTCAATACTTCAAGTTTAAATACCCTTCCGTGTACTAATGTAAAGGAGGAACATTATTTCTGCTTTCCTATCCTATATCCCCCCAAAAAATACCACTTCGTGGCATAAAAAAGACCCCGCCAAGTCGTTCCTCCCAAAATAAATCAAGTGCCCACAAAAAACCAAGATACATTTTGAATTCCTTAAGGTTCCGACCCTTTGAGTGTTGACCATGATTTCCAAATTTCATCAAAATTGGACTACCTGCTCGAGACTCTTTGTAGAACAAACAAACGAAAGGGAGGAAAAATCATAGTAAAACTTGGAAGCAGAACACAATTTGTTTTTTCAACCAGGCCCTCACAAAGGCTTTGGTTTTTGGTCATTTATTTGTCTGTAGATTTCCTCTGATGGCTTCAACGTGGGTAACATCTGGCCAATGGTAGCACAAAGGTCCGAGATGAAATAATAAAACAAAACATCAGCACAACTTGGTACATTATGCAAACCTGCTGAAACGGTAGAGAGGAAAAAAAAATGTTCTACTCGTATTCTTCACTGGGCGCTCTTTTTCCTTTGCATTTAAATTCGAAAATGTTTCCCCTTTCAGTGCCGTACATTATTCCCTTAAGTGTAAGGGAGAAGATTGGAGGTAGAATACACATTTCACCATATATATCTGAATCTGAGATACTTCAATCTTCATCATCCGGAGGTAGCGGATGTAGTGACAGCTGTAGGGCGAAGGGAAATACCCATTGCTTTGATTTTGAAAAAGCTTTTGATCCTGTGAATCTTGCCCTCTCAAAATCGAATCTTTCTTGTATGATTCATATAATTGGATACACGAACTAAAAGACCCGTGTTGGATTACTTTGATTATGTTTTTGTGCTGAGCAAAAAATGTTCAATCTGGTGTTAATAGTACACCGCACCGTCTACACCACTGTTATGTGACAATCATGTCCTGCTGTCACATTTCACTAACCAAGGATCAAGGATGGTGGGGACAGTAACGAGAAACGGTAGTGGGGTAAATAAGGACAGGAGAGAGATGGAAACGTGAGGGGTAAATGAGAACAGGGGAGGGAAACTTGGGAACATGTTTTCCGAATTATCTCCAGAATCAGAGGAAATTATGGACAAACTGTGAGTAGAGGTCTTAATAGTCGAAAATTGTTTTCTCGAATCATCGAGAGAGAGAGAGAGAGTAAGAGAGTGAGAGAGAGATAGAGTGAGAGTGAGAAAAGAAAAGCCATGTGTGAAGTCAATATCGAAGAACTAAATTGTGTGGAACTGAATAAGAACTAATAACACGTTTACCCCTATCCACATTATATAATTTGTAGCCATCGACCCATCCTTATACCACTGTTTATGAAAACAATGTTAATAATTATATTTGATACAGAAACAGATGTAGGGATCGGAAATGTGTGGTGTGTGGTGTACTCAGGAACCTGTCATGTCTGCTATATGCATATGTGTGTGCAACCTTCATATTTCCTCTTTTGTCGGTACATATGTAAACATGATCACGTGTTCTAGAAAGGTAGCTTCAGTGTAATGGGTACGAATGTGATAGTTTCAGTTTAAGTGTCATAAACTAATAAAATTTAGAACACTATAGGTACTGTGCTATGTATTGGTCATTCAAGGATATGTAGGTACGCTTAGTAGAGTGTTCAAGGATAAACCATGTACCTACGCTTAGTAGAGTGTACTGTCCATTCAAATCTAAGGTCAGCCATTCACTATCAGGTAGATCTGACAGGTACGGCTGAAAAGGTCTGCCTGTCAGGTCTACCTGATAGTGAGTGGCTGGCCAAGTCTCCTCTAGTCACTCAGAGTCGGTCGTCAATCCAGGCAAGCCCTATAACTTGAATCTACGAGGAACCGACATTTGTCACACGCATCCATAAATAATTTATTGTTTTAAATGCCTTCCTATCTCTCTCTCTCTCTCTCATGCTTAACAAAACGAACTATGTTAAATTGCTGTTAATAATTAATAAACAGCAATTTGAAATATTTAGCTGCTATAGATCACCTAATATAAATCAAAACATAAATGAATTTTTAAATGATTTGTCAATTGTATTACCTACAACTACCAATTGTAAACTTAAATGTTTTGTAGGTGATATAAATATTGACCTATTAAATAAAAATTCTGAACATGTTAATAATTATCTTGATTTATTATCATCATTAAATTACATATCATATATTAATGAATACACACGTGAGAGATCTAAAACTTGTATTGATCACTTCTTTTGTACTGAATTTAATTTCTCTAACATTAAAGCTTCAATCATAGAAACTGATATTACAGTTTAAATTACATATCATATATTAATGAATACACACGTGAAAGATCTAAAACTTGTATTGATCACTTCTTTTGTACTGAATTTAATTTCTCTAACATTAAAGCTTCAATCATAGAAACTGATATTACAGATCACTATACTCAATATATTAAAGTTAAATATCAATTGAAAAGATTAAACAAACTACTTCGTTAAGAATATCGAAATTACATGAAGATAATTTCATTAATGACATTTCAAATGAAAATTGGTATGAAGTTTTTTCAAACTCCAATGTGGAGTCTGCTTCTGATTCAACAAAGTACTTCGTTAAGAATATCTAAATTACATGAAGATAATTTCATTAATGACATTTCAAATGAAAATTGGTATGAAGTTTTTTCAAACTCCAATGTGGAGTCTGCTTCTGCTATCTTGATTTATTATCATCATTAAATTTCATATCATATATTAATGAATACACACGTGAAAGATCTAAAACTTGTATTGATCACTTCTTTTGTACTGAATTTAATTTCTCTAACATTAAAGCATCAATCATAGAAACTGATATTACAGATCACTATACACAATATATTAAAGTTAAATATCAATTACAAAGGATACAACAGACTACTTCGTTAAGAATATCTAAATTACATGAAGATAATTTCATTAATGACATTTCAAATGAAAATTGGTATGAAGTATTTTCAAACTCTAATGTGGAGTCTGCTTCTGAAATTTTTATTGAAAAATTGAAATTACATATTAATAACAATACTACCATTGAAACAATAAAGAAAAAGTCTGTCCCTTTAAAAGAATGGATGACATCTGGTTTGGTAAATTCTATAAGGAAAAGAGAGCACTTATATAATTTTATTGAAAAATTGAAATTTCATATTAATAACAATACTACCATTAAAACAATAAAGAAAAAGTCTATCCCTTTAAAAGAATGGATGACATCTGGTTTGGTTAATTCTATAAGGAAAAGAGAGCACTTATATAAAAAAATGAAAAATAACCCGGATAATATTAGATTGAAATTATACTACAATAGATACAGTCCCTTTAAAAGAATGGATGACATCTGGTTTGGTAAATTCTATAAGGAAAAGAGAGCACTTATATAAAAAAATGAAAAATAATCCAGATAATATTAGATTGAAATTATACTACAACAGATACAGAAATAAATTAAACACTTTAATTAATGAAACAGAAATAAATTTTTACAAGATAATATTAGATTGAAATTATACTACAACAGATACAGAAATAAATTAAACACTTTAATTAATGAAACAGAAATAAATTTTTACAAACAAAAAATTCAACAATCTAAAGGTGACACTTATAAACTGTGGTCAATACTTAAAGATTTTATAGGTAAAAATAACACAAAGAAAAACAAAAAAATTATACAAATGATTGCCAATTATGAAGAAAATAACGAGAAAATTGATTGCTTAAATAATCCTACACTAGCCGCAAATATTTTTAACAAACATGAAAAATAACCCGGATAATATTAGATTGAAATTATACTACAATAGATACAGAAATAAATTAAACACTTTAATCAATGAAACAGAAATAAATTTTTACAAACAAAAAATTCAAGAATCTAAAGGTGACACTTATAAACTATGGTCAATACTTAAAGATTTTATAGGAAAAAATAACACAAAGAAAAACAAAAAAATCATACAATCATGCTTAACACCACTTTTTTTGTGGAGGGGGAAATCATCAAAAGACCCCCATTGCAAATTGCAATGGGGACTAGTGGTTGACCCGTCCTTTGTACGGGACCACCACACACACAAACACACCCCCACACACACACCACCATACACACCCATCCACCACACACACCCACCACCCACCACACCCCCACACACCACACCCATCCCACCACACACATGCTTAACACCACTTTTTTTGTGGAGGGGGAAATCATCAAAAGACCCCCATTGCAAATTGCAATGGGGAGTGTGGGATTGATGTCCGGATACCAGGACATCCAGACCCACTAAAATCCAAACTCTCCCTCTTCCCATTAGGGCCCTGGAACCAAATGTATTGGACATTAACACAATTGAAACCCCTTCCTATCTCTCTCTGTTCCCAGAACCTGTCATCCAGGAAAGTCCGGCCGGGTTCCAAGTGCACGTTTATGAAGGAGACGACGCGCTCATTACGTGCGTTGTGCGCAACGCTAACAATGTGACGCTAATGTGGAAGAGTTTAGACCGGGGAGATAAGAAGCATAGCACCCGTGTGCTGACAGCGGGCGAAACGCGACTCACTGCTGACAAGCGGGTGGACATTCTACATGATAAAGGTAAGAGGCAAAGGCTGAGTTCACTATCTATTTAGTTAGGAATAAGGCATTTTTCAAAGTCCAGGAGTATTCAAGACCTCCCTGTAGAAATATCTTACAGGCTCACAGTGAGGGAAAAATTTAGTGGTTTCGTGGAAGAGCTCCTCTACGAGAACCCTGCCACTTAAAGCAAAAAAATAAATAAATAAATAAATAATTAAAAAAATGGTCCGTTTCATGTAACCTAAAATATCGTTTTCGCAGAAAATTTCGCTACATGGATCGGAAGGGGATAAATATTACCAGTTGAACACGAAAATTCAATTCTTTCATAATCTGTAGGGTGACTAACCAATGACAAGCCATGTGACATCATAACACTACAGTGTCATCACAGCACCACCAATAAATTTCAAGCAGTTATTTCCAAACCTCATGATTTAGTATGAGAGTAGAGAGAGCATGTCCATAACATCCATGTTGTAAAATACAACATACTCGTCTACTTAGATGCGATATAGGACGAGGACAGACACAATATAAATGCTCTAATGTAAAATGTAATGTATCCCTCATGAAATGTTTCAAGTGCTGGGTCAACACAACCCGCAGTCCATCACAGCGTACATCCTTTATCTCCAAATTCCAATTTGTTAGAGGAAATTTCACTTTTTATTCGGTAGGAAATCAAATACTCTGACTCGAGTTTGAAAGGCGAGCAGGGCAAGTGCTAATAGAGCTACGGAAACAGAAACTAGTCATTTTCTAGAATGATGGAGTGTCACCGAAACTAGAAAGTAACTCTGTACTAGGGAACTTTATCGTCATCAATGGTGTTGTCGAGAAATCTAAGGAGAATGTGCTAGAAATCGTCACAAAAATTGGGAATGACATCGGCATCGAGGGCCCGGAAAACCACATCCAGGTGGCTCACAGAGTCCCGTCAGCCACCTCTCCGCGGCCGATCATCGTTCGTCTCCTCAATACGAAGACACGTGATTTATGGACTAAGGCAGCACGTGACAAGAAGCTCAGAGAGAAGAAAATATTCATAAACGAACACCTGACAACGAAGAACTATAAACTGCTCCAGAGTGTAAAATCATGGGCGAAAGAAAACAACCACAAGTTCGTCTGGACAAAGACACCTTATCGAACACCTGACAACGAAGAACTATAAACTGCTCCAGAGTGTAAAATCATGGGCGAAAGAAAACAACCACAAGTTCGTCTGGACAAAGGATTGCAGGATTCTAGTTAGAAAAGACGACAAATCCAAGGTGAAATGCATCAAATCTGTGAGAGACTTGCCCAATTTCTCTGTTGCTGTTGACGAGTTGAATGCAACAAGGGATTGCAGGATTCTGGTCAGAAAAGACGACAAATCCAAGGTGAAATGCATCAAATCTGTGAGAGACTTGCCCAATTTCTCTGTTGCTGTTGACGAGTTGAATGCAACAGAAAAGACGACAAATCCAAGGTGAAATGCATCAAATCTGTGAGAGACTTGCCCAATTTCCCTGTTGCTGTTGACGAGTTGAATGCAAGATTGAGATTTCCCTCCGGAGATCATTCTGTTCTTTCTGATTTCGAATAGCAATTTGTAAGTTTCCATTGTAATTTTGTAAAGTTTCAATTTCATTCGTTCTATTCAAAAGCTCAATTTCATTTCTATTTGAAAACTTCATTTTTACATTTAAATTTTTTTCAAAACAAAAAGTATTACAATAACAATGATAAATTATTTCAATTGCAAATAAGCAATAGTCTAGACTGTCCCATATTTAAAATTACAAAAACAACCAAATACAATGTTAAAATAACAAATAACAAAACAAATGATCTTAAATATCATAATTATTTTAGCAAAATATATTTCGTTTCAATTTATGGAAGTACTTGATATAATCAATGAAAATTATTTAAACGAACGATTTTCATCCTTTAATGAGTGTCCTTATACTAAAGATAATGGTATTGGTATCATTCATATGAATGTTAGATCATTAAATACCAATTTCAATCAATTTGTTTTAACTCTTGATGGAATTAAAGACAATGTTGATATTATCATATTGACGGAATGTTGGTTTAATCCAGGGAAAAAAGATTTCACTTTTAATATAGATAACTTTACAGCTCAATTTATGGAAGTACTTGATATAATCAATGAAAATTATTTAAACGAATGATTTTCATCCTTTAATGAGTGTCCTTATACTAAAGATAATGGTATTGGTATCATTCATATGAATGTTAGATCATTAAATACCAATTTCAATTAAATGAATTTTTAAATGATTTGTCTAATGTATTACCTACAACTACCAATTGTAAACTTAAATGTTTTGTAGGTGATATAAATATTGACCTATTAAATAAAAATTCTGAACATGTTAATAATTATCTTGATTTATTATCATCTTTAAATTACATATCATATATTAATGAATACACACGTGAAAGATGCACAAGGGTTATTGAACTGAACTCTCTACTTTCGAATTTAATCCAAGAATAAAGTCAGATTAATTAACCCAGATTAGAGGAGGCACTTCCAAGTTCCAAAAATAATCTCTACAAAACAGAAAAGTAAACAACACAACTTGAACTTTTGCATGTATTGCGCCCAACAATCACATCTGATTATGCAATACGCAATACTTTTTGACAAGCCTCGTCCACACTGAACGAACGGATCACGTTTATTCTGTTGCGCTGTTGCCATTTTTCCAGTTCCACAAAACGGCCATTATTTTGATTATTTTTTCATTCATAAAATCATAAAGCAAAAGAGGGGGGGGTTGCTATAATTTCAAGGTCAAAAATACTACTGATTTTACTACGGGGTATGTATTGTGATTTGTGGTCTATTCAAGGTCGTTCGTTATTCGTTTCACATGGGATATTTTGTAGGTACCTACCTCAGTGGAGAGATGATTCGGGAAATTTCCTTTTTTTCTAGCCCAGTCATCTACCCACTGATTTAATAATTAACAATTCTCATGATTTTCAATTTTTTATTTAACACAAAGATAATAAAATATAAAAAAATATAGCGAAATTATTTTTTAACCATTTACCACCTACATACCTGATTCTTTTGACAGCAGACTTCAATTTGAACTGTTACGGATTTAGTGTGGAGTTGAGGGTAAAATTCTTGGTACGAGCTTGATTTTCATTCTCATAATTCAAGGACACAAGGGTTATTGAACTGAACTCTCTACTTTCGAATTTAATCCAAGAATAAAGTCAGATTAATAAATTAATTAACCAAGATTAGAGGAGGCACTTCCAAGTTCCAAAAATAAAAATAATCTCTACAAAACAGAAAAAGAAAAGTAAACAACACAACTTGAACTTTTGCATGTATTGCGCCCAACAATCACATCTGATTATGCAATACGCAATACTTTTTGACAATGGTGAGTCTGCCTTGTAAGCGCTAGGTCGCGGGTTCGATTAGCTCCCGGGGTGGATTTTATCTTAAACAGATTGCCATCTGCAAGAATCTGCTCAAGAAATCTAACGAAATATCCTGAACAGATAAGGTTCGTTCTCGGAACGGCTGGATTTCTCCTATCCTGTCTTCCTTCACTCTTCAATTTCGGGACGATAAGACCTTTGCAGTTACAGTTCCCTCTATCAAACCTCTTGAAAAAAATCGCTTTTCGTGTACGGGCACAGAAAGTTAGTAAGCTATAAGCTATCCCTGGTCATCAAAATAATGATCTACCAGACAAACTCTACTCTTCATCACAGTCGTCACAAGCTCTCAAGAATGGGTTTGGCTCAATAATAAATAGTCCAGTGTAAAACAACAAAACAAGTGTTGTTGAAACAAATTCAAGCCTACATAAATTGTTAGAGAAGTACTTTATCTGAGAAACATATCTACATTTTAATGTAGAGCATAATCTCTCCTGATAGGGGAGCGGAGTGAAATGTTGGACCGTTCAGTACTGAATTTCCAAGTCTTAAATTCAAAGTTTAACTCTTGATACTCGGTCCCCACTCCTAAATATGGCCGTGCATGCACTGTTAGCTATTAGTTAGGTACGAGGAGGTATGCTTGTATGCATAAGTTGTATGAGGTATGACTGAAAATAACAATGGCGGAAGTCCGGAAAACCCCTTGTCAGTTGTCTTCCATTGAGGCTAGAAGAGTTCAATTTTATTCTGTTTTAATTTGAAAAATACCTCATTGTAATTAGAAAAATAGGTACCTACCTTTTTAATTGACAAAGTAGAGGTACCTGCTCGTAATTAGAAATAATAGGTACCTATACCTCGGTTGGTTCATTAGAGGGGGCAACAGTTCAGAACAATTAAAACCAATAGAAACTCTGTAGTTTTCATGGCACTGTTGGGAATTCCTTAAGGGAAAAAAACTGGACAAGAGGAACTAAGTTAGATAATAGCTAGGTACCTACACCCAAAATCAAGAAAGAGGAGGAAACTCTCGCTAGCTTGGAAGGTAGCGTGCCTGCCTTGCAAGCGCTAGCGCTAGGTCGCAGGTTCGTCTTCCGCCGTGGGCGAACTTTACTCTAAATAAACAGATAAGATTCGCTCTCAAAACGGCTGACTTTCTCCTATCCTGTGTTCCTTCTCTCTTCGGGAAAAGTTCAGCTCCTATTTTTGACACATTAATCAATTTCATTAATGACGCGACACAACGTCCAACATTTGGGCCTTCAACCCTATCATTACGAATTCCTACAATACAGGTGCGTCCTCACGTTTCTTAATCAATTTTATTGACAACTGAACATGACGTCCAACATTCGGGCCTCGGACCCTATCATCCCGAATCGAATGAGAGCAAGTCAGCGAGTCGAGATGGAAAAAATTGACACCAATGAAAATGGTGGGTTTGGAATTTTCGCTATGCAAATACGAGGCCTAAGCTGATTGGACGAGCCCACTCACTGGGGCACAGACCAAATAAACATGTTATCAACGTGTTATAAACATGTTATCAACGCGTTGTAAACATGTTACCGAGGACCGAGTGGGCACGGGGCATAAGGTCTGAATTCAATTGCTAAACAGGACCAAGCGCTAATAAATTTCAGCTGATTTAAAATTCAAAAACCCTTGCGAGTACTTGAGTCGTAAAAAAGAAAGCGTATCAAAAGAAGAAAGAAGAAAAAAAAAGAAGAAAAGAAACGAACACAGAAGGGAAGAAATAAAAATAATAGGTACATAGAAAGTAAAAAAGACTTTGATAAAAATTAAAATAAATTTAACAAGAACAATTAAAAAGAAGGAGAAAAAGAAAGGAAGAAGAAATGGTAATTTTAATTTTATTATTATTATTATTATTAAGAGGTTTGACAGAGGGAACTGTAACTGCTATGGTCTTATCGTCCCGAAATCGAAGAGAAAAGGAAGACAGGATAGGAGAAAGCCAGCCGTTCCGAGAACGAACATTATCCCATCAGGATAAAATCCGCCCCGGGCGGGAATCGAACCCGCGGCCTAGCGCTTACAAGGCAGACGCACTACCAACTAAGCTAACTAGGCTGACTGGGGGACCTTAAACAGCCTGAAATTTCCCTTGCTACAGAAATGGTTTCAGGCCCCCTTGATGAACCTAGGCCTGATGACCCCCTCCCCTCTGGAAGCCCCTGGA
>NW_007377779.1:170753-172544 GCF_000475195.1 Diaphorina citri
TCATCAGACAATTCTATCGTGTGCATACCCGGTATTTCTATATCAGGTGCTTTACGACCCCTATGTAAAAGTCCTACAGGGCGCCATATAACATAGGCGAGACATTTTACAAACTGATTTATGACACAAGTGTGGCATGATTTAATATGCGCATTTTTTCCGTCCTAACTTTATCTAAATAGGTACTTTTACCTGGTATATCTGGATACGAGAATACACAAAATAGGTACCGCGAGAACCGAGAGGTAGGTATGTACCTATTCTGGAGACCTTTCAGTTAAATTAGTTTAAGAAACAAGTTTCATTGGATTCGTAAATGTGCACAGGTCCAAACATAAGGTTTGTGATTAATTTCAAGTGTACACCTATTCTGTGCATATTGGTGAAGGACTTTATTGTAGGCACCGCAAAACAAGAACGTCGAAAACAAAAGAATCCACAGATTTATAAAAGAGGTTTGTCCCAAAATCCCAGAGGAGGAAGACAGGATAGGAGAAAGCCAGCTGTTCTGAGAACGAATCTTATCTGAAGTTCTCCCCGAGAGCGAATCGTAATCGCAACCTCCAAGCTAGATTCGTATAAGCTTAACCCATCCTTGGGGCTGTTTGCCCCTACACCCAAGTGTAATTTTTTTTATGTTATATGAAGTTAATTAAGCTTTAACCTCCAAAGTAGTAGGTCTTGAAGCGTAGATATTTGAATGTGAGTAATGAGTAGGTATTAAGGAGCGCGGTAGCGCTCCGCCCCGCCAAGTCAAGAAAGTTTGACCGCGCTACTAGAGATATTATACGCGACAGGGAAAGTAGCCGTTTTCAGGTAGTTGTAGGCATACTTGTATACTACCTACTCATCAATTTATTCACAAATTTACTCATTCAAAAAATTCAAATCTAGCCTACCTAGAGCCTTTACTCATGTCTAAAAAAACTCCAGGTTCGAAGTCCATCGCGCTAACCACAACTACTCTACTAAATTTGGCGTAAAACTCGTAAAAGATACTCTCCATCTTCCCACTTCCTAAAACAAAGAAAGTACCAAAGTGCCAAAATTTATTGTCACCAAAAGTGACATTAAAACCACCGATGCTGATAGCACACCATTTTTGACACCGCGGCGAGATTAGATTCGCTAATCGACCAATTTGGTTTATAGTGGTTTCTAAAGACCCGACCACACAAGTTGCGGCATCTAAAACCGTTTTATTAGAACTTAAAACCGTTTATTTATTGGTAGAAAAAAGCAAACAAACTTAAAACCGATTTTAATGTGAGAAAATCATGTCGTATCTCATAAGAGCGTTTCTATCTGCCAAAAACCAGCTAAAACAAATAAAGTAATGGATAAAATGGGACATAAAAACACTCGTAAATTTTTATTTTTATTAGGTTTGACTTTTCAAGTTTGAGTATTTTCTCAAATCTTACATGAACTTTTTACTTTTTGGCGGATACCACATCTGGACATCAGGGACATGAGTTACCCAAGTTGCGGGTGCGTTCCTCCTTATTCTAGTTATTCACATAACAATCAATCGCGCCACCTAACCTAGACTCCAGAACACCAAAGCTCAAGTTGTAGGGTAGCGCTAGACCTTAAAGCTCTCTTTTAATTCTCCTTTGGACAAATCCATCGAAAAAATTAATCGGTTTATTTTATCGCTACCGGTAAAAATATTGGTTATCCAACCCTTTTATCTAAATTATTGCATCTTCTAACTACTTATTTAATTATTTAATTACGCTGAACATTTGTCGTCAGCATTCCATTAACTATTTGTAACCTGTTTTTTTA
>NW_007377779.1:173255-186628 GCF_000475195.1 Diaphorina citri
AATATCATGTCTAGATAGATCACGTTGCGTAGAGGAATCATGAAATACGCTAGTATTTGTACTCGTTTAGAGCTTGTTATTCACTTCCTTAGGAACTGATAGAACCAACTAGGTCAGGGCTTGTGAAAGATAGTTGTATTAGTAGCGTGAATACAGACGGCAGATGGTCATCTAGCTAGGTCGATCGTTGATGTTTCATAAGTCAAGAGCCACTAATATTCGATTTCACGAAGTTCGTACACAACTCTAGCTTCCGTTAAAATAACAATAATAACAATTGAAAATAAGATTTTTCCTAAGCATTTAAATAAGTTCACCATGTATTGTTACAGAACGCGTCTAGAGAGAGTATTTAGCTATGTATGTAGTATGTATCATGTATGAACTAAGAACGTGAAGCCTCGAGAAGTAAAATCAAAAATGATACTGGTAGCGCAACCTGGTAGGATTCAAACAGAACTATTAACAATCGTGAAACTTGAAGTCTAGTTAGGAAAGGCGGTCTCCAACTTCCATGTTTATGTGTACCAGATGCTATGTAGAAAGGTACTTCTCGGCCCGCGGGTTGATAACCCCTGTACTAGGATAGAGCGGGTGGGTTCCAGAATGAGAGTTAAGGTATAGGTAGTATAGGTACATAGATAGACAGGTATAATCACAGTATTGTCGAATTTTATAGTCCGTTCTAGAAATGAATTAATGACGTAGGATAATGACGTAGGATTGTCTGGAATTTTGGAGAAATTCTCTAGCACATTCCAGGTGCTTCCTCACTCTCTCGGGGAGCTATAAATTGAGAGTAGGTACCCACCTGTCAGTTAGTCTTGTGTTGGATTTGTGCGAGCGATAAACCCGTGTTAGTAAGCGATATAGTAAGCGATTAGTACAGTGATAGTGAGTTTTCCAGTGCGATATCTAAGTGTTTAAGTACCGCGATAAGTGACAGTGAGGTCAATAATGAATGTGAGTAATGAGTATACTATACCTGGGTACTCATCAATTTATTCACAAATTTACTCATTCGAAAAATTCAAATCAGAAGATGTTTTACTCATCAATTGATTTACAAATTTACTCATTCAAAAAATTCAAATCTATATAGCCTACCTAGAGCCTTTACTCATGTCTAAAAAACTCCAGGTCCGAAGTCCATCGCGCTAACCACAACTACACTAGGTACTGAATTTGGCGTAAAACATACTCTCCATCTTCCCACTTCCTAAAACAAAGAAAGTACCAAAGTGCCAAAATTTATTGTCACCAAAAGTGCCATTAAAACCACCGATGCTGATAGCACACCATTTTTGACACCGCGGCGAGATTAGATTCGCTAATCGACCAATTTGGTTTATAGTGGTTTCTAAAGAGCCGACCACACAAGTTGCGACATCTAAAACCGTTTTATTAGAACTTAAAACCGTTTATTTATTAGTAAAAAAAAGCAAACAAACTTAAAACCGATTTTAATGTGAGAAAATCATGTCGTATCTCATAAGAGCGTTTCTATCTGCCAAAAACCAGCTAAAACAAATAAAGTAATGGATAAAATGGGACATAAAAACACTCGTAAATTTCAAATTTTTATTTTTATTAGGTTTGACTTTTCAAGTTTGAGTGTTTTCTCAAATCTTACATGAACTTTTTACTTTTTTTGTCCAATTTGTTTATCAATTACTTACCTACGACTGTGTTTATAAGTTCGATTAATTATTAATTTATTATCAATCTTTACGTGATTAATTAATATCTATCTAACCTATTGGTATAAAAATGGCCATCGGCTATTTATTTGGCTAATTAAAAAGTACCTAAACAGGTTTCCTCTTAATTTTCTCTCGAATTCCAGATCCGGATGGGATGTTGAACTCGAACCACAAACCTCCAGATCCGAAATCCACCGCGCTAACTAAAATACACTTATTGATCTTATTCCTCCTTGCGTGGGCGTTGAACCCATTGATACAGGGACTACAGGGCTACTACCATAGGCGGTTTTTGCCTAAATTTTTGGGGGGGCTTGATTTTGAAGGTACACCTTCAAAATTTTGATTTAGCTTTATGTAAAAAATCTGGTGTGAGGTAGAAAAAAGCAAACAAACTTAAAACCGATTTTAATGTGAGAAAATCATGTCGTATCTCATAAGAGCGTTTCTATCTGCCAAAAACCAGCTAAAACAAATAAAGTAATGGATAAAATGGGACATAAAAACACTCGTAAATTTTTATTTTTATTAGGTTTGACTTTTCAAGTTTGAGTATTTTCTCAAATCTTACATGAACTTTTTACATTTTTTGTCCAATTTGTTTATCAATTACTTACGACTGTGTTTACAAGTTCGATTAATTATTAATTTATTATCAATCTTTACGTTATTAAATCTATCTAACCTATTGGTATAAAAATGGCCATCGGCTATTTATTTGGCTAATTAAAAAGTACCTAAACAGGTTTCCTCTTAATTTTCTGGGTGGTCAGTTTGTATATAGGTATAATACATAGTTATATATAGGTACATGTACATAATAGGTATATAAATCTATCTGGTTGTGTCTGGTAGCCTACATTTTGTGTGAATAAATGCGAACTTTCTGACTACAGTGTCTACATAGGTATGTCTGAGATATTTGTTTTAACAAGACGCGATTTTACTTTCGGCTTTTCGGTAGTTGGGTTGTTGGGTACTTGTATACTCAGAAGAGTAAAAATGAACCTAACCTGATTTCAGCCAAAAATTTACTGAAATGTACACGTGTACCGTGTAGGTACCTACTTAAGCGACTTCCATAGCTCAATCAATGGCTCAATAGCTTTTATAACGTAATAAACGTAAACAACGTAATAAAATAGTTACCTACAACCCATCTTTTGCTAATTTGCTGATCCCTATAAGTTCCTAGGTATTAGTAAAGTTAGTTTTGCTGACAAACATTTTTTATGTGCTTCACATGTAAAAGTAATAATAGTTAATGTATAATAAAAAAAACAGCATCCTTGAGATTTGCTTGAGTTTCATAGATAAAATGTTAGCCGACAGACGGATATCTATCAGCCTATCTCATGCAGAATCTGGAAATTATAAATCAGCATTTAGCACTAGTGATAACCAAATGCTGACTGACTGCGATTGTCGAGTGGGATTATTTACATCAAAAAATCTGGTGTGAACATCACACAACACACAACTTTCCTTATCCTGTTGAATGATGCTTATTTGAGTGTTCTTTGACCCTAACTTTTACAATATCTCTAACCGTTTTGTCGCTATAGCTGAAAACCGCCAAAAAACGCTCGAAATCTGTCCAAAAGCGGTCAAAATACCGCCAAGCGCAGCAACCATCTCAACCAAACGCTTTGTGCTGCATCCTTGTCACATTAGTGAACCACATACCAAATTTCAAGTTTCTAGCTTATACCGTTCCCGAGATATTGTTAAATTACACCAAAAACCGCCAAAAAGCGGTAAAATGCCGCCAACCGTTGCACCGATCCTAACCAAAAGTTTCGTGTCGCATCCTTGTCACATTTGACATCTACATACCAAATTTCAAGTCTCTAGCTCTTACCATTCTCGAGATATTTTGTTTACAGACAGACAGACAGACAGACAGACAGACAGACACACACACGGACCAATGGCTGAAACTTTGGATTTAGGCTCTAGGGACCTCAAAACGTGTTTTGGCACTAAAATTTGACCATCGAAAATTTGACCCGATTACATTACTTTCCTTCCTATAGGATAAGGAAAGTAAAAAGACGAGAAACTCCCGGTTTTGACCCGATTACATTACTTTCCTTCCTATAGGATAAGGAAAGTAAAAACAGCATCCTTGAGATTTGCTTGAGTTTCATAGATGAAATGTTAGCCGACAGACGGATATCTATCAGCCTATCACAGAATCTGGAAATTATAAATCAGCATTTAGCACTAGTGATAACCAAATGCTGACTGACTGCGATTGTCGAGTGGGATTATTTACATCCTGCTGCTGCCATTGGTGAGTCTGCCTTGTAAGCGCTAGGTCGCGGGTTCGATTAGCTCCCGGGGCGAATTTTATCTTAAACAGATTGCCATCTGCAAGAATCTGCTCAAGGAATCTAAAGAAAAAAGAAATATCCTAAACAGATAACGTTCGTTCTCGGAAAGGCTGGATTTCTCCTATCCTGTCTTCCTTCACTCTTCGCTTTCGGGACGATAAGACCTTAGCAGTTACAGTTCCCTCTATCAAACCTCTTGAAAAAAATCGCTTTTCGTGTACGGGCACAGAAAGTTAGTAAGCTATAAGCTATCCCTGGTCATCAAAATAATGATCTACCAGACAAACTCTACTCTTCATCCGAAAGTCATCACAAGATCTCAAGAATGGGTTTGGCTCAATAATAAATATTCCAGTGTAAAACAACAAAACAAGTGTTGTTGAAACAAATTCAAGCCTACATAAATTGTTAGAGAAGTACTTTATCTGAGAAACATATCTACATTTTAATGTAGAGCACAATGATAGGGGAGCGGAGTGAAATGTTGGACCGTTCAGTGCTGAATTTCCAAAATTCGAGTCTTAAATTCAAAGTTTAACTCTTGATACTCGGCCCCCACTCCTATATAAATATGGCCCTGTATGCACTGTTAGTTCTTAGTTAGGTACGAGGAGGTATGGTTGTATGCATAAGTTGTATGAGGTATGACTGAAAATAACAATGACGGAAGTCCGGAAAACCCCTTGTCAGTTGTCTTCCATTGAGGCTAGAAGAGTTCAATTTTATTCTGTTTTAATTTGAAAAATACCTCATTGTAATTAGAAAAATAGGTACCTACCTTTTTAATTGACAAAGTAGAGGTATACCTACTCGTACTTAATTGACAAAGTAGAGGTATACCTACTCGTAAAAAAAATAGGTACCTCAGTTAGTCAGTTGGTTCATTAGAGGGGGCAACAGTTCAGAACAATTAAAACCAATAGAAACCCTGTAGTTTTCATGGCACTGTTGGGAATTCCTTAAGGAAAAAAACCGGACAAGAGGAACTAAGTTAGATAGATACACCCAAAATCAAGAAAGAGAAAGAAACTCCCGTTAGTTTGGAAGGTATTTCCCGTCTGTCTTGTAAGCGCTATGTCGCAGGTTCGTTTCCTGCCCTAGACGAATTTTACGCCAAACATAAACACTCCAAACAGATAATTTTCGTTCTCAGAACGGCTAGCTGCCTCCTACCCTGTCCTCTTTCTCTCTTCGGGGAAAGTTCAGCGCCCATTTTTGCCACATTCGTAGGTAACACAGGTAGGTACGTCCGCACACTATTTATAATCAATTTCATTAATGACGAGACGTCCAACATGCGGTCCTTCAACCCTATCATCCCGAATCGAATGAGAGCAAGTCAGCGAGTCGAGATGGAAAAAATTGACACCAATGAAAATGGTGGGCTTGGAATTTTCGCTATGCAAATACGAGGCCTAAGCTGATTGGACGGGCCCACTCACTGGGGCACAGACCAAATAAACATGTTATCAACGTGTTATAAACATGTTATCAACGCGTTGTAAACATGTTACCGAGGACCGAGTGGGCACGGGGCATAAGGTCTGCTCTGAATTCAATAAATTGCTAAACAGGACCAAGTGCTAATAAATTTCAGGCGATTTAAAATTCAAAAATCTGGTGTGAACATCACACGACTTTCTATTACATTTGCAGAATACGTAGGTATTTGAAAAGAAATAGAAAGTAAAATAATGTAATAAAAGGGAAATTTGTTGACACAGGGGAGTATCGAACCCGCAACTTCTCAACTGTAAGTCGGACGTTCTAAAAGTTTCACCATTCGATTCCGCGAGAAAAATCACATGGGGTTAACTATTCACTTGCTCATTTGGTAACGGTTCACGAATAAAAGGGAAATTTGTCGATACAGGGGAGTATCGAACCCGCAACTTCTCAACCGTAAGTCAGACAGTACTAAAAGTAGCACCATTCGATTTGGCGTGAAAAATCACATTGACTAGAGTATTCACATCCGAATGACCAAATGTTTTCGATGTCTCTTACCGTTTACACGAAATAAGGGTTAAGCAACAATGACTTTGGTTAATATCAGGATGGGTGACTATCACACACCACCCATCACACACATCCCACCACACACACACCACACCCATCATTCACACCCCACCACACACATCAAATACATCCCACTGCACACACACACATCCCACCAAACACACACACCACACCGATCCCACCACACACATCACACACACACCACCCACCACACACACCACCACCCACCACACCACCCACCACCGACTGTCCGATTTTTACCAAATTGTTACAGTCGCGTCCTTGGACCATGCCGGGATAGCATACCAAATTTCATCGCTTTACGACAAACTGTTCTTGAGATATTTTGTTCACAACCTTTTCAACATTTTCCACGAAATGAGGGTTTAGTAACAATTACTTTGGTTAATATCTGGATGGGTGACTGTCCGATTTTTACCAAATTGTTACAGTCGCGTCCTTGGACCATGCCGGGATAGCATACCAAATTTCATTTCTCTACGATAAACCGTTCTTGAGATATTTTGTTCACAACTATTTACTTTTTCCCATTTAAACCTGTAGTACGTACGTTACGTACACGTTCTGTACGTTACGTACGTACGTACGTACGTACGTACGTACGTTACGTACAGACCATGGGCTAAAAACCACTTTTTTGGAATCAGGGGACCCCAAAACGGATATTTCCACCCATTTCCCGATTTTGAAAATTTGGACCGATTGCAATACTTTCATTACTAGTATAGCTCCGCTATACTGTAGTAATAGAAAGTAAAAAACCCAGCTCGCAAGTCGAGTCGTAAAAAAGAAAGAGGCAAAGAATCGAAGAAAGAAGAAAAGAAACAAACACAGAAAGGAAGAAAAAAGTAACCAAATTATCTAGACATTGATAAAAAAAAAAATAATTAAGAAAAACAAAGGCAGAAGAAATGTTTTTTTCTTTTTTCTTTTTTTTTTACATGAGGTACCTAAACACCTCCGAACTTAAAAACTACCTTCGTCTTCTCTTCTCTGCTTTCCTTTTTCCTCCTCTTTCCTTCTTTTCTCTCCTTTTCTCTTCCAGTCTCTTCTCTCCCTGTTCTCCTTTCGTTTCCTTTTCTATTCTCTTCTCTACTTTCATCTTTAAAATTCTACCTCAGTCCTGAATAACCCTGGTCATTTTCCATCTTAGCGCCTCTCTTCAATTATTTACATTAATAGACATGTGTGTACATTATAAATAGACCTATTCTACCTGGCCAGATTACTCGCATCATTAGTATGCATTTATTATTGCAGTTTCAATCTTGATAGGCTCTCAAACCAAGCGTATTTCTGTATAGCAAGTGTATTTTTATTTCGAGTTTGACTAATGACTTATCTAATGCAATTCTTGTGTAATTATTAATAGTCAATCGGAAATTATTTTGTACGTAGGCACATGGAGACAGCACGCCAGTATGTCCTGATCGGGTAGGGAGCTAGACGTTGGAAGTGTAGGTGTGCTTGCGACGCGACAAGGTTTTTTATTCATTTTTTAAACACGTACTTTTTCACGTACTCTAACTGCTAAGGTCTTATCGCTCCGAAAGCGAAGAGAGAAGGAAGATAGGATATGTTGGAAGTGTAGGTGTGCTCGCGACGCGACAAGGTTTTTTATTCCATTCATTTTTTAAACACGTACTTTTTCACGTACTCTAACTGCTAAGGTCTTATCGCTCCGAAAGCGAAGAGAGAAGGAAGATAGGATAGGAGAAAGCCAACCGTTCCGAGTTCCGAGAATGAACCTTATCTGTTTTGGGCGGTAAGCGGTATCTGTCCACCCGGGCAATAAAATCGAACCCACGACCTTGCGCTTACAAGGTAGACACGCTTCCCTCCAAGGCGAGAGGTAACTAGCCTAGCAAAAATGGTTCAGTTCCTAACAGCCACTCACTATCAGGTAGACCTGACAGGCGCACCTGACAGGCGTACCTGACAGGTCTACCTGATACCTGATGAGCACACACACCATCAGGTAGACCTGACAGGCGGCCCTGATCATTTGTACCTGTCAGGTTCACCTGATAGTGCGTGGCTGGCCATAGGTTTGTATCATCAGACAATTCTATCGTGTGCATACCCGGTATTTCTATATCAGGTGCTTTACGACCCCTATGTAAAAGTCCTACAGGGCGCCATATAACATAGGCGAGACATTTTACAAACTGATTTATGACACAAGTGTGGCATGATTTAATATGTTAGCAGAAAGCCAACCGTTCCGAGAACGAACCTTATCTGTTTTGGGCGGTAAGCGGTATCTGTCCACCCGGGCGATAAAATCGAACCCGCGACCTTGCGCTTACAAGGTAGACACGCTTCCTTCCAAGGCGAGAGGTAACTAGCCTAGCAAAAATGGTTCAGTTCCTAACAGCCACTCACTATCAGGTAGACCTGACAGGCGCACCTGACAGGCGTACCTGTCAGGTCTACCTGATATACCTGATGAGCACACACACCATCAGGTAGACCTGACAGGCGGCCCTGATCATTTGTACCTGTCAGGTTCACCTGATAGTGCGTGGCTGGCCATAGGTTTGTATCATCAGACAATTCTATCGTGTGCATACCCGGTATTTCTATATCAGGTGCTTTACGACCCCTATGTATGTAAAAGTCCTACAGGGCGCCATATAACATAGGCGAGACATTTTACAAACTGATTTATGACACAAGTGTGGCATGATTTAATATGCGCATTTTTTCCGTCCTAACTTCATCTAAATAGGTACTTTTACCTGGTATATCTGGATACGAGAATACACAAAATAGGTACCTATCGAGAGGTAGGTATGTAAGTACAAGTACCTATTCTGGAGACATTTTAGTTAAATTAATTTAAGAAACAAGTTTCATTGGATTCGTAAATGTGCACAGGTCCAAACATAAGGATTGTGATTCATTTCAAGTGTACACCTATTCTGTGCATATTGGTGAAGGACTCTATTGTAGGCACCGCAAAACAAGAACATCGAAAACAAAAGAATCCACAGATTTATAAAAGAGGTCCCAAAATTGCAGAGAAGGAGGACAGGATAGGAGAAAGCCAGCTGTCCCGAGAACGAATCTTATCTGAAGTTCTCCCCGAGAGCGAATCGAAAGCGCAACCTCCAAGCTAGATTCGTACAAGCATAACCCATCCTTTGGGGCTGTTTGCCCCTACACCCAAGTGTTTATTTTCTATTTTTATTTATTATTATTGCCATAGCAATCCGGAGCTCTTGAATCTAATGGCCTGTGATGCTTTTGTGAACGCTATAGCCGATCCCGAGTTGCAACTAGCAGTCCGTCTGGCTGGAAAGAAGACAACAACTGAGGCCCTAGCGTATGCCCTTACCTATGAGGCACACATGGCCTTGTTGCTTAGCGTGTAAATAAATACATAAATAAATGTCGTTACTCAATCGTTACAAAACATCGCTAAACACCATCGTTATTAAAATAAACGTCGTTTCCGATTCACTTGTCACTTTGACGAACTTTTGCACACGGAAAATCTGTAAACGACGAAATAAATGTAGGAGCCGAAAACGAAGAGGAACAAAACGAAAAGGAACGCAAACAAAAAGAAAAAGCAAACCCGTCGCCCGTTGTAGTTCGGAATTTTGAACGTTTTTTCGTGAAAACTCTCTGTTTTTTGTGAAACTTTTTTCGTTATATGTATATTTTATGTACCTACCTAAATTCTCATTTATTTCGTCTTATTTATTTTTTTTTTGTATTTATTTAGGTATGTGTGTTTATTCATCTCTGAATTTTACTTATAGCTGCTTTTTGTCTTTTTCAAATCCTCTTTGAAGATTTTTTGTCAAAACTCTGTTTTTTGTGAAACTTTTTTCGTTATATTTTATGTACCTAGATTCTCATTTATTTCGTTTTATTTATTATTTATTTTGTATTTATTTAGGTATGTGTGTTTATTCATCTCTGAATTTTACTTATAGCTGCTTTTTGTCTTTTTCAAATCCTCTTTGAAGATGTCTTTCCAATTGTTGACGATTTCTTGACTTATTAAATTTTTGATGTCTTTGAATATTTTCGAAAGTCAAATTTCCTCACTGTTCAAATTGAAAATTTAAATATTGTTTGTTTGTTGTTTTTTCATAAGTTGTAGGGATTTTACTTTTTCACATTTTGATTTTTCACTAATGTTGTCAATTACTGAAATAGGAAAAATAATAGAATTTGAATAGACCTGCCTAATTAAGTAATTTGGTACCTACCTTTTTTATCCTGCCAAAAACCTAAAAATGATTTTTTTTTCTTCATAGATTTTAGGTATAGGTACCTATATTTACACAGAAAATCTCTAGCTCATACCGTTCCCGAGATTTTGTTAAACTAGACCAAAAACCGGTAAAATGCCGCCAACCAATGCACCGATCTTAACCAAAAGTTTCGTGTCGCATCCTTGTCACATATTTGACAGCTACATACCAAATTTCAAGTCGCTAGCTCTTACCGTTCTCGAGATATTTTGTTTACAGACAGACAGACAGACACACAGATACACACACGGACCAATGGCTGAAACTTTGGATTTAGGCTCTAGGGACCTCATTTTACATTACTTTCCTTTCTATAGGATAAGGAAAGTAAAAAATGGTGTTTTGGATTATTATTCTGAAATCCAATTTTATCTAGTGTAAGAGGCCCTGATAACTTTGGGGGGGCTTAAGCCCCCCAAGCCCCCCCCTATCGCCGCCTATACTACTGATGGTAAAAAAATCTCAGTATGGCATAATAAAATCATAAAGAAGTACACGCAGGTAATTAATTATCATTACGAGGTAATTATCCGGTAGTAAAAATGGTTTTATAATCCGCGTGCAGGCAGCTTTAGCTTCCATAATCTGTTATACTTACGTCGAACCTGGGACCTTCTACCATGTAGGTATACCGGTGTACCTACCCGGTATAGGTAGGTCTTTAAGTTTTTAATTAGTAAGAGTAGGTGCCTAAATGGTATTGTTACAGAACGCGTCTAGAGAGAGTATTTAGCTATGTATGTATAATGTATGAACTATAAACGTGAAGCCTCGAGAAGTAAAATCTAGTAAGCGATTAGTACAGTGATAGTGAGTTTTCCAGTGCGATATCTAAGTGTTTAAGTACCGCGATAAGTGACAGTAAAGTACCGAAGTAAAGTTAGTGTTAACCGTAATAGATAAGCGATCGAACTTTGTGATAAGAGATTGTACCTTGTGATAGCGATTATACCTAGTGACTGTGTACTCTCTTTTGTGAAATAAATAAACTTATTGTACTCTAGATTTAAATAAACGAATTCGCGAGTGTTTTTACTAGCCCTAATCTTTTACGAACCCGATCACGCCCACGTATACGTAACAACTTGGTGTCGAGAAGTGAGATTAGCGTCTAGTATTTCGTTTTTCGGTTTTCGTTTATTTTCGAGTTTCGCGAAGTGCGTATCGCACAAACAGTGCTCCCCTTCGTACCTATCGCTGATTTTATCGAGAGAGTAAATTATCTCCTGGGGAGGTCGTTTTTGTTTTGTGTGTTAAACTGGTAGACTGTTTGTCGTCTTTATTTTGTGCATTGAAATATTCCTTTTTCTGTTTTGTTTCCGAGAATTCCGAGTTTACGTGCTTCTTGTTTTTATTACTTGTTTGTGTTGACCCGGTTAGACTTGTGTGCTACATTTATTCAAAATGGTTATGAAGAAGTTGAATGAATTGACATGCAAGGAGTTATACCTTATCCATTTGAATATGGCAGCAAGGAGTCATCTAAAAAGTAGGCTACGTTGCCAAACGTGTCAAAGGTTCAACGGTAGAATATCTTTAAAGGAGGAAGGTACATTGCACAGTGCTTCCTCCCACAATGATACTTTTTTTTTATGCCGATGGTATTCAGTATTCGTAATGATTTATGTATTCCTAAAAAAAGTAACGAAAAGATGATTTCTTACTAGAATTGAATAATAATAAATTGTTTATTATATTATTTTATTTCATTTTTTGAACAAAGACTTTGTTTGGACTGCGCAAGTAAAGGGAAAGGGACTTTTCAGTCTCATTTTGGCAGTATATGTAGACAGGGTATATTCTAGTCTACATCTAGGTATTATCAACAGTGACAAAATTAAACAAAAGTTACAGAATTAAAAAAAAAAAAAAATACAAAATTAAACAAAAGTTACAGAATTAAAAAAAAAAAAAAATACAAAATTAAACAAAAGTTACAGAATTAAAAAAAAAAAAAAATACAAAATTAAACAAAAGTTACAGAATTAAAAAAAAAAAAAAATACAAAATTAAACAAAAGTTACAGAATTAAAAAAAAAAAAAAATACAAAATTAAACAAAAGTTACAGAATTAAAAAAAAAAAAAAATACAAAATTAAACAAAAGTTACAGAATTAAAAAAAAAAAAAATACAAAATTAAACAAAAGTTACAGAATTAAAAAAAAAAAAAATACAAAATTAAACAAAAGTTACAGAATTAAAAAAAAAAATACAAAATTAAACAAAAGTTACAGAATTAAAAAAAAAAATACAAAATTAAACAAAAGTTACAGAATTAAAAAAAAAAATACAAAATTAAACAAAAGTTACAGAATTAAAAAAAAAAATACAAAATTAAACAAAAGTTACAGAATTAAAAAAAAAAATACAAAATTAAACAAAAGTTACAGAATTAAAAAAAAAAATACAAAATTAAACAAAAGTTACAGAATTAAAAAAAAAAATACAAAATTAAACAAAAGTTACAGAATTAAAAAAAAAAATACAAAATTAAACAAAAGTTACAGAATTAAAAAAAAAAATACAAAATTAAACAAAAGTTACAGAATTAAAAAAAAAAATACAAAATTAAACAAAAGTTACAGAATTAAAAAAAAAAATACAAAATTAAACAAAAGTTACAGAATTAAAAAAAAAAATACAAAATTAAACAAAAGTTACAGAATTAAAAAAAAAAATACAAAATTAAACAAAAGTTACAGAATTAAAAAAAAAAATACAAAATTAAACAAAAGTTACAGAATTAAAAAAAAAAATACAAAATTAAACAAAAGTTACAGAATTAAAAAAAAAAATACAAAATTAAACAAAAGTTACAGAATTAAAAAAAAAAATACAAAATTAAACAAAAGTTACAGAATTAAAAAAAAAAATACAAAATTAAACAAAAGTTACAGAATTAAAAAAAAAAATACAAAATTAAACAAAAGTTACAGAATTAAAAAAGCACTACGTGGACCTGCAGCGGATCTGATCCAGACGCTTTCATTGGATAGTCCAGTGACGTATGACGAGTTGGTAC
>NW_007377779.1:188132-226305 GCF_000475195.1 Diaphorina citri
TGTGTTGACAGAAGATGCGTTTTTCGTCGAAATAACGAGAAACCGCTCTCCGATCGCTTTCAGTATACCTAACTTTGATACCTATTTTGACAAGTTTAAAGAAAGCGTTTTAAATTTGGATTATTCTTCTAAATTACCTAGATAAAATTTTAAATTGCATAATTATCTTGTTCAACAAATAGAAATAAATAAATAAATAAATAATCAAGTTATTCAATTAATTAATCAATCATCTAATTATTTCCAATTTCCAATCTAATTTCGTACGAATTTTAAATTTTAATATCAGTGTCACAGGTGTATTATTGCTGCTTTTATTTTGTACGAAAAAGCAATCAATTTTTCCGAATTTCAGGCTTTCATTGGATATAATTTTAATAATAGGAGGATAACCGGTAAAAATAATCTAAAATACAATAAAAGTACCTACCTACATAACCATCATGAATCTTCTCTCTACGATTAAACATATTAAAATTAAATAAAGCCATGTAAAAATAAAATTACCTTTTCCCTGTTTACGCCTACCGATAACATATTTCTTGGTACCTACCTACCTACCTACCTACTTATAGCCAATTACAGTAATTAAGTACCTAAAATCGAGTTTTTTCTAAATTTATCTATCTGGGTACTACTACCTTATCTATTTTTGCTTCAAACCAAGTGATTTTTGCTTCGACTGTTTCTGTGGATTACCCCATTCGGAAAGCCAGTGCCCGGATTATTTTGGCAACTGGAAGGATTTGGCTCTAAATTTGGATACCAAAATGACCGTCACTTTCCGGTGACATCCAACTTTGTTGGTTCTTGACGTAACTTCTGCTCTTGGAGGCATTTTCAATGGACATGACGTGGAGGTCTAAAAAGGTAACAATTTTCAACAATGTTCAGAATCCCTTATACCTAATTAATATGTCGCGGGTTCAATTCCCACCCGAGGCGGATTTTATCCTGAACTGATAAGATTCGTTCTCGGAACGAACTATCCAAAGTCCAAAGAGGGGCCCATCTCCTTACCTATTTACTCTACATTAGCCCTGCCCCCGATGATCCTTTCATCACATGAGAGGGGTAAAGAGCGAAAGAGGGTGACAGGATCTCTTATTCTTTGTTCATGAAAGGGTTACAGAGTGGTCCAGTTTTTTGTTTTTCCGCTAGAGAGAGAGAGAGAGAGAGAGAGAGAGAGAGAGAGAGAGAGAGAAATAAGAAAAAAAGAAAGAGAGGGGGAGGGGGACAGGGAGAGAGAGAGAGAGAGAGAGAGAAAGAGAGAAAGAGAGAGGCGAAGAGATGACCAAATCTTTTTTTGGTGGATGTGTCAAAAATACCTACCAAATTTTCCAATACATAGGATATAAATGTAATTAGATACCTGCTTGATTAATTAGATAATTAGTGAGAAGAATTTTATCCAAAAATATCATCTGTAAATGAAAGAGAGAAAATATTTTTAGTGGATGTGCCAAAGAACTCGATTTCATTCTTTCAATGTCCAGTAGGTATCTACTTACATACCTAGCTAGGTACGTACCTACATAGCTAAATACAGATGTCTCCAAGTCTGTGTTTCTTTTACGTATTTGACCTCTTTACGTGACTGGCAACATTTGATCTCTCAATTAAAAGTGACAATTTTTATTATTCTATCGATCTTACCATTATTATTTTACGTCCAACAATTTTTACGCTCAATAAAGAGAGTCAAATCTTTCTCCTTTTCTTCTTCTTCTTCTTCTTCTTCTTCTTCTTCCTCTTCTTTTTACTTTTATCGATCTTACCATTATTATTTTACGTCCAACAATTTTTACGCTCAATAAAGAGAGTCAAATCTTTCTCCTTTTCCTCTTCTTCTTCCTCTTCTTTTTACTTTTTCTTCCTTCTTCTTCATCTTGCCTCTTCGAAAACTTTCTACGATAAATTATGTCCTTGTTTTATGACGGCTACGAAAATCGAGCCCATTATTGGTTTAGGTCGAGCCAAATCGAGCCCATCATGTCTTTTTTTTAACGATTGGCCATTCTGAAATAGCTCTTTTTATTGGCTCACATCTCACTGTGAAACGCACATAAATTGCACTCACTTTGAGGTCGATTTTAGGTAGGTGCTGAATGGGAGCAACCATGTATTTACGGCCGCTTCAACAGTCTCATGGTATCACAAATTTTGTTTTGTTTTTTTTTTTTTTTTTTTTTTTTTTTTTTTTTTTTTTTTTTTTTTTTTTTTTTTTTTTTTTTTTTTTTTTTTTTAGTTTGTGTTTTCTTACAATTTCTTGTTGACATCCATATTGGATGATATGATTGGCCAAAAAGTCCCTTTTTTGGCTCATCATTTTTCTGCTATAACGATTACACAGTCTACAATGGCCTACCTATGTAGGTACAATGTACATGTCATCCTATTTTTTCGTGACCTATTTTGCCTCAACCTACGAGTACCCTACATCTATTTTTTCAATATTAGGTATTACCTATTATTATTATAATTTTTTTTTTATTGATTGACAATTTATGGTCATGAAACTTCGCGAACCTTTACATTATCCGGCCTACACTTTTGACCAACAGTTCCAAGAGTCCTCTCTCTTTCTCTCTCTCTCTCTCTCTCTCTCTCTCTCTCTCTCTCTCTCAGATCGGGAGAGTCCTCTCTCTCTCTCTCTCTCTCTCTCTCTCTCTCTCTCTCTCTCTCTCTCTCTCTCTCTCTATATATATATCTCTCTCTCTCTCTCTCTCGCTCTCTCTCTCTCTCTCCTCGGATAACTCTGGTTTGTCCTCTGGTTTTCTCAGTGTTTTTTTTTTTTATGTTTGTTTACATCAAGAATGTGCCTACACTCAAGTAAAAACATAAATTAGATAATAAACTTAAAAAAAAAAAAACCTCTCATAAGGCCAGTTTAATTACATATTTGCATTTACCTTTGCTTTTCATAAAGGTAGTTTTTATTATTTTTTCACAGACTGTCTGTAATTTATTGCTTTTAATCTAAACTCTTGGTTTATCACTTTTTTCTTGGATTAACTTTTAATCTTCTTCGGAATGGGGAGTAGGTAGGTTTTTATTTTAATTTTATTGTCATAGTTTTGACTCTTTTTTAAATTTTTGCGTTCGAGAGTTTGGTAAGATGGATTTTGTTGGTAGGTAGGAACAGTTTCAATTTTTCTCTCAGATTTTAAGACAGATAATAATGAAGGTTCTTTTCTGTTTAATGCTGTTCAACTAAAAACGATCTGTGAAGTTTTTCATGTAATAAGCAAAAATCAATGTTTTTTTTCTCCTTCCCATTTTGGGTAAAAAAGTTCAAAATCCTGATCACCAGTTACTGTCCTATAATAGCTACAGGGACGTGGATGTCCCAGAGGTTTAAGAATCAGAGGAAATCGTAAATTACTCAACAAGTTAGTAACATCTGCCCCGGTATAAACCATCCTTCCTTTATCCAAACCCCCTCTCGTTTTGAACCTGAGCTATCCCTTATACAGGGTAGTAGGTATAGGTTCTCTTTCCCTGGAGCAAATACTTCGCGCTTTACTTTAGGTACCTACCGTCCTACCTACCTACTGCGTATTTTTGGGGTACGGCACCATGACTACGACTTGGTTTCTCGGTTCATAGAAGTCGATGACTCAATAGTAGAACAACTGCAATTTAATAGTTATGTAGGTACCTACTTGTACATATCTATGCAGAATGCAGATGGGTACATAAATTACATAGATAGGTACCTACTGTAAGTATGACTGCCATCAAAGCTATGCTATGCCAAACCAGGTTTAAAATCAGATTGATATAAAAGAAGAAGAAGACTTTATGTTCTTTTTTGGCTCGAAGACCTCTGCTGAGAGAGGGAGAGAGAGAGAGAGAGAGAGAGAGAGAGGGGGGATTTAAAAAAAACTTCAATTGTTTAGAAAACACTGAAATTATAAAACGTCAAGTTGTAAAATGGTGATGTCTGGTATCTCTAATCGTATGACTATAAACTTTATTCATCGACCAAAGTAAGATACAAATTTATACACGACGATTTTACATTAGGGTTTGAAAGTATGTATGTACCAATGTAACCTATGTACGGAGTAGGCTTTTTAGGGTATTTTTTTTCCTAATATTAATGACAAAAAGAAAAAAAAAAATTAATAAAAAAAATAGGCCCTCATACGGGGTAAAAAGCGTTTGCGGACCCCTCGAAAGTCGGCCCTGATCCAGGGGTAGGTAGTCTGCCGATCCAAACCTAGTGCATAGCCCACTCCACTGTAGCTGAGCTAGAGTGAGCTCAATAGCACTAGCTCAGTGAGCTGAGGTTTTGTTTTGATTTTATATTTTATTCAGTTTGCTCAAGGTCGTTTGAGTATTGAGATCGTGTGTGGAACAAAACTACGTCGAGAAAAGGGGGGAAAAAAAAAAAAAAAAAAAAAAAAACATAACTCATGATGGTAAATAATATGTTATTAAATGTGTTGACATCAAGAACATACCATGTAATAATTGAGCTTGAGTCATGTTGCAGTGAAATCTCTTCGGTTAAAATGCAGATTAATACATCGGTAACAGGTAGCTATCAACCTGCTTGCAAGTTATAATAACTACAGAAAAAAATAACCATGTGTTGACATTTCACCAATGAATATAATTAAATTTGAAATAAATTTACCTCCTTATTAAGACATCAGTAGGTAGGTAGTTGTTATGTACTCAAGTTTTGCATATTTTGGACACCTTGCATAATATTTGAATTAAAAGGAATTATTAGTAAATTAAATGTCATGTGAAAGTCCATTAAATTTTATTACCTACCATTAGTAAAAGTGGTTAAGTAGGTACCTATTGAACTTGAAAAAAAAAAAAAAGACGCTACGCTATAGTTTGACACCAAAAGTCGGTTGAGAATTCAAAAGTACAAATTACTATAAAATTAATAGTTAGGGTAACTCGTGAGAGAGCCAACATTTTACTACTGGTGTGGTGTGTGGTGCACATGTGTTAAGTAACAGGGGGAAAGATTACCTACCATCTGGGTTAGGTCCTGTTTTTTTCTCCTTTTCGTCCTGTCCAGTCCTTTTGGTTCTTCAGAATCAAGGTGTAATACCTTCGAATCGAGAAATTTAGTTTAATGAACTCCTGAAACGCTCTCAGAAAGAGTAACAAAAATCCCTAGATCTAAACAATATTTATCTAGGTAGAGATAGAAACTTCACTAGGTATTCGAAACAATGTCCTTTGGGTTAGGGGTTTTGGCAAATTTCGTCTCAATCCCAAGTCCCTATACTTTGGGATTATTGTCGATCCAAATCGAAGGTATAGGTACTTTCAGTCAAAAAGGTACCTCGGACGCTACATGACGTGACGTGACATGGTATTAGACTGCGAGTCAGTCCAAACCGAGCGTTCGCAAATTGTGATACAACAGACAAACACACAGAATGCAAAAACCTTTGGAACTCACTTCCTTCGATAACGATAATACTCAAAGGATCTCACAAAGGACCAAGTCCCAGAAGAGGTACAACTATACCATAAACAAAATTACAAAATCTTGCATCAAAAGAAAGGAACAGACTAACCATCCTTCTCTTCTCCCCCCAATAAATCCCAAAACTGGAAACTTGGCACAAAACATGCTCCACATGGCTTCTTTCTTCCTCAGCCTTTGAGTCCTTTGAGATTTGATAGATCCTTTTCTCCCCAGTCACTTTGCTTTCTTATTTTGCATCTTTGGATATTTCTCTTTTGAATGGACAATCTATTCTTTTGGATAGCTACGTATAGTGTTTAAAGTTTCCCTTTGTCTTTTATTATAGGGTGGACTTGTTGGGGTCAAAGTGAAGGACGTTGGTAATTTTTTTTACAAATGATATGATTATTTACTTTGTTTTGTGCCTTTTTGATAAGCATTTGTTCCTTGGTAGGTGGTATCTTTTTCAATTGAAAGTAAACGAATGGAATCAAATACAATTTTATCTATTGCTCGTACGAGTAGATATTTTTTTTTTTTTAAATCAAGAAAGTTTTGACTATACGCTCGAAAAATCAGTTGCTTTAGATATTGGCAAAATGTATTAGGTGTGTCTTATCTCTTATCCCTTCTTTCCTGATACATACTGTATTTACCTACCTTTTCCTTGTTTATAAATACAGGTCATCTCAATAGTCATTTAGTTAATTTATTTAGTTAACGTACAAAAGAGAACATCTAAACAGACTCTACACGTCAGAAAATAGGAGTCCAAAAAGGATTCCTGTTCAAATTTTGAAAAATTAACAATTCCAATGGACTCCACCTTTGTACACCTTTACTGGAACCTCACTAAAGCCTTCATCTATGAAAGGATCCTCGTTAAAATCTTTGTTTTTGAAAGGTAGCTCTAAAACCTTTCTTTATCAAAGTCAGACTCCTCGTTTAATTGAAAAGCCGAATTTGGTTTTATTATAGGCCCCAGCGGAGCGGTACCGTTAATATAGCCTAATGTGATGTTATCGGAAAGGCGGTACAGTGTTTGGTTCAACTCTCGGTTTTTAGTAGATCGACGATTTTGGCCGCCAGTAATGTTCTCAAGGATGGTCCTTGTACGGACTTTAAGTAGGTAGGTATGCTTAAACACAATTTAAAATTTCAGAAGACAGAAGACATACAAGAGTATTACAAGTAGGTAGGTACTTTTTATGCTATGTTTAAAATCCTATTCATTTCGACTGGCAATTTACCTCATACAGTCCTACCTCATGTGATGTTTATAGCTGATAACCTGAAAATCACGATAGAATACCTTCAACATAAATATTTACATGTTTCTTACATCATCGCCAGCTCTTCAATTATATTTACACAAATAAATTATACTTTATTTACATACCTCAGACGATTAATTAGTATTGTTTATACGATGAATGCGCCAGCCAAGGAAGATGATTTGTGTTTATAGTTTACACTCGTGTGTTCTTTATGTGTCTTATATAGACGGGGAGCTGGCGATGAAAATCTTTCCGGATAAGGTACAAAATTTTCGACCTGTAGCTACCTACCTAATTCTTTGGAGATTCTATAGCTGCTGGTATTCCATTGAATAGATCAATAGACCGTAGATCTTTGTATTTTCATTGTCAGCCTCAATTTTCATGCCCATTAATACATTGTTACGTACAGATAACCCTATCCGTAACATATTGTGTCAGGCCATTGCCTCTATACGTAGGTACCTACCTAACATATTACCGTACCGTATCATAGGTAACTAGGTACATACATCATACATAGATATCGTATACGTATAGGTAGGTACATAATATGTAGGTAGTACCTACATATCTGATTACGAATTTCTATTATTATACCCAATTTTTCCATGTCGGTAGGTACATTGTTCTGTATAAAGGTATAAGACTAAAATCGCAGTAGGTAGATACGATTTCTTTTCCTACCTTGGAACTGTTTAAACACCTTCTGACTAATTATCTTTTTCTGTCAGAGGTGGGTTCGAACTGTCCAATTAGACTTAGACCCTTTTTTCTTCATTATGACTTCACAACTTCTTGGATCACTCGTAGCAGTCGATATTTGGACTTCATTTTAACTTTTCTAGGAAGTTTTTTGTGTTCTTCAAACCTCCGTTTTCGTCTAACTTGAAGTTTGCAATCCATCATTTTAAAAAGGATCATTTCTTGATTTATGGGATAGGAACCTACTATAAATCAGTAGTTGGTACAACTTTCGTTTCTATCTATGTAGATTGGTTGTTTACTGATCTTCTGCGCTTCTGCCTAGATTACACCACCGAGAGGCAGTTCGGCCACTGGCCTCGTGTGAACACCTTCGGCGTCCAGTAATATTCCAGTCCAGTTAGTCAAAATCAATTGCTTTTGTAGGAGGTGTTGGTACTGACAGAAATGCACTTTGCCCAACTGTACTTATACAAAAGTACAAAGTTACTGCACGTCAGAGGTGTTTACACGAGTCCCAATAGTTGGACTGTCTACTGGCCTCGTATAATCCAGCCTCAATAAGCTCCATGTTGGGACTGTACTTGTCCTACTTCTCTGACTGCCACAGTTTACAGAATGCTTTCTTTTTCTCAAGTTAGGAATCTCATTCCACAGTGACACTAGATGTTTCAAACTCAACTCATGTTGTTCTTCTGTGACAGTCATCTCTTCCAGTTCCAGGTGTACTTAACTCTACGATTATTTTTTCTACTTCTATACTTCTAAAGTTGTTCTTTCTTATTTTTACTCTTGGTTGTTCTTTCTTATTTTCTCTCAGAGGTTTTGAAGCATTGTACTCCAAGTTGATTGTATTTAAATCCACTTCACGAAACCCCTTTCAATTTCTCCTGATTATATTTTGACTCATGGACGTCATTTTCAGTTTCTTGTAGGACCTCTAGTCCTCTACACAAGTCTTCCACTCTGCATTGTGCTCTGGAACCTGTTCTCCTAACGTTCTCGTTTTGTTATTTAATATTCAAATTTCTATCCGAACCTTGGGCTATTGTGTTTGAGTGAGGGGCTCTCCATTATTTATTTTATGCTGAGGTTGATATGACGGTGTGGCTTAGCTAGATGTGCTGGCTCAGCGAGCTGTAGCTTATGGTCGTAAATATGGTTTTATCGTTTTTATAATATAAGATTCCAACAGGCGTTAGGCTGGAGAATGCCCTTAATAAATTCTTTGGAAAACAAAACTGTGATCCACCTATTTACCGGATAATGCTACTGGCCTTTTGCCGGCCCCAGGTTAGGTGAGGTTAATGTGTGAAGGCGGTTAGCTTGTTGCCAAATGGAGGATATAAACACCATCACTGAACAGCTAAAGACCTTGGCAGTCATACAGATACCTACTTTACAGTGAACCCACTTTTTGAGTCTATTTACCCCTACATCTAAGCCTCGGAGTGGGCCTTTTTGTGTATGAATCAAACATATCAAACAAAATAGTCGACCTACCCCTTTGAATGTTTACGTTCAACATGATTTACGTGAGTAATTCAATAACAAGATATTTGGTGGGTCTATTTTTCAATTTATTACCAGGGATTTTTACCGCAAAGACCGTCGGCTCCTCTGATATGAATTAATTATCTAGCCCGCCCTCATTGATACTTGGGCCTAGTGGTATTTTATTTAAATTAGGTCCCTGGAGGATTCTGTGAGATCTTGTCAGTTTAAATCCGTGTTTTATCTGTTTTTATTAACGTCCAAGATAAGTATTTATTGTTATGATATCTGGGAATGGGAAGTGACACTATGGAATTTTATCTACCTAAACTGGCGGAAGTGGAATTTGAATTTTCGCTTCTTCGATGGCTTTTTCAGTGATTTAAGACTTTTTAGCTTTTAATTGTCCGAATATGTTTCCTTCTCGTTTCTCATATTCCCCACAAATACATACAGCTTACCTTGCATATGTGTATTGTGTAATCACCATCATTAATCAAGTGGTTTGTTCCATATTTACATATCATCTGATTTATTACACTCCTCTAAAGAGTCCAAGGTACAAGAATTTTAGGTACCTAATCTCTATTAATTACATAAATCCTTTCTTTCTTTCTTTTCTTTCTACCTTCTACCTTTCTTTCTTTCTTTCTACCTACCTACATAAATTACCCACTTCCTCTCGGTACAGAGGGGTCGATTACTGGAGCATAAATCATTGGAAGTTTGAGTAACTGTCCGCCTCGTGTCGAGTAAAAGCTTTCTAATTGTAGACCCCTCGATTTTGGGGCCTTCGGAAGTAATATTTTGTAAATAATTATGATGACTTGGATGACCATAATAGGTATGTGTATAACATGTTTTGGTAGGTATTCATTTCATTGTGTAATCTGCGTCAGGACCGTATTTAGCGCCCATTTTTTGTAGTACTTGTACTTGCTTATGTTTTGTTGGTTCTTGGTAGGTTTCTAAATGTAGTAAAGCCAGCCTAGTTAGCTTAGTTGGTAGCGCGTCTGCCTTGTAAGCGCTAGGCTGCGGGTTCGATTCCCGCCCATTTAAAGTCAATATTTAAGGGTATTTGAGTGGAATTTTTGAGTGTATGGCCGCCATACACGCCCTACATGGACGCTACGCCACTGCCGGGTACCTATGTTATGCTACCAAACCTAACTATACCTACCTATGTTCCTATGCTAACTATGATTCCTACTCTTATACAGTATATCCGAAAATTCCCTCCGATTCAGAACATGGTGTGATGAAATTTCAAGATGTAGAGCCGAGATTGGTGAGCTTTACGTGATCAGATTTCGTTCTCCTTTGTCTTAAATTTCATTGGACAGGGACGATTTTACGTGTGAGGGAATTTCCTTAGTCCTGTGATGGCCGACGTTTAAGTTTCAAAGTTTCAGGAGCTTCTCAATAATTGGAACGACCCCAAAAACATTGAGCGTTAGGTACCTATCCTCATCTAACTTCACGCCTTAATCTGACATTTGATTAGGGAGGAACACAGTTTGATTGAATAAAGAAGAAGAAATTCCCTCCTAGCCTCTTTCTACTGAATCTACTCTTCTCGGGCAAATTTTTAGTTTGTGATTTCATTGGCCATTAGATCTTGAGTTGTGTACAGGGTGTCTCAAGATCAGGACAGACTGGTAGATCAGCCATGTCTTGTATAGATCCCACATGTGTCTTCCTCAGATATAGGTAGCCTTCATAGAAAGCCCACAGCACGCCATGGCCAGATGGTCGGCCATCCTGATACCAACCAAGCTCAAGCTTCTTTGACTTCAGTGATCCATTCTGAACAGGTGCATTCAACTTTTGGCTCTTCGTAACTATCAACGAATACCTTTCATTCAATATTAACCTCATAATTACCTACTCGTACATTCTTACATAGGTAAGTATATTATATAGATATATATTATGCTGGTAGGTACCTAAGTTGTACCCCATACAACTAAGTATAGGTACACTAAGGCCCTATACACCGGAATAAACACTAAACAGGTAGAGCAACTTTAACCCCATAGGAATGCAAGTGAAGACTTCTAAGCAAAAAGCCCCTAACTCTGCTTACGCCCATTTTGGGTAAAACGGTTTTTCTAATGCAGAATTTTATTGAGAATCGTCTCAAAAAGGATCATGTTGGTATCTTTATTATTCACAAAAATACACGAGTTTTTGTAAAATCTTTCCAGTACTTTTTGGCGGAAATCAAAAACTTCAAAGCTGCTTTAGGTACCTACCTACTCCAATCTCGATTTTCGTCGTCAACAGACAACATCCTTCTTCAATAAATCCTGCCAACTGATTCATTACGTTAAAGTTATGAATGGAAATATTGAGAACATAATATCAGCAATGGAATTAGATAATTAGGTAGGTAGGTATAGCTACTGATGGTGGAAAATGAGTTATCTAAATTACCTTTCTTTTCGCAATCATGGTAAACTTGTAAACTGATTACTTGCGTGCAAATTCGAAATATTGTATGAGGAAAGTGAATCTTTCTACATTTCTTGTTTATTAATCAGTAGGTAGTCAATTTCCTGTTAAATTATTAGCAAGTACATACTTAGCTACCTCCACCTAAAGCCTAAACGTTAATACGCAATATTTTATTTCTCAAGACATCATCAGAAATCTAGTGATTCTTTTAAAAAAAGAAAGTAATACATTAGGTACCTACTTTCCTTAAATTATAGGATAAGGAAAGTAAAAGTACGTATACATACGTAATGTACCCAGACAAAGGTATTATAGGTACCTAGGTAAACTTCATTGTAAAGTACGTAGATATATGAAGGACCTAACGAGCGACGGGAAAATTGGACCATAATTTAAGGACCTTAGAGAGAGCGTTGACTGTTTTTTTGTTTTACAAGCACCTCGTTTACATGATTATTCCAACGATGATAGTCATTAGAGGCCGCCTGAGTTAAGATACCATGAGACAGGACAGGCGCCATTGAGAAGATAGTAAAGGGAAGTACATCTTGGATACCGGGTACCAGTGGCCTTCCTTCTCTCTTCGATTTCGGGACGATAAGACCATAGCAGTTACAGTTCCCCCTGTCAAACCTCTTAAAAAAAAATGTAGTAAAAATAAATTGGCTTCAAATTTGGAGAATCCAACGTCTTCCCTACCATTGAGCTACTTTTTATCATACCAAATTATGTCTTTATAACATAGGTATCTTCATAATATGAATTGATATGTGAACTTGGGTGTGAACTGAACATGTTAACAAATACGGACAGCGTGTCTCTCATGTTCCATGGAAATAACAGTCATGTTACTTATTACAGTCATGTTACTAAAGATAGGCTGACATTACTCAGAGTACAAGATCAGGCTGACCTATCAACGGGGCCGTTCACAGACTATCGGGTGCCCCAGGGGGCTACTCCAACTAGGGGCCCCTCGCTTTTTATTTATTTCAGAGGTTTGATAGAGGGAACTGTAACAGCTAACAAGGAGCTTGAGGTCTATCGCCCCGAAAGCAGAGAGATTTGGAAGACAGAATAACTTTCGGTTCGAGTAAATGGGACCGATCCCCTCCCCCCCTGCATGTGACCGCCCCTGTCCATCAATAGTAACTTTCGGTTCGAGTAAATGGGACCGACCCCCCCCCCCCCTGCATGTGACCGCCCCTGTCCATCAATAGATGAGTACCTATCAGTTTTATCAAATAGCTATTTTCACATTTCTGGAAACAATAACACATGGGAACACGCTAACTGGTTATTGATATTGATTTTTTTTTTGACATTGATGGCATTATTGATTATTTATTGATGGAAAATGAACGGTTTTGACAAATTGATTTCTCACGTTGAGTGTTGTATCATTCTATTTGTCTGTGTGTACAAGAGTTCCAACTGTTAAAATAATCAAACCTACCTCACACATGCTCCATTTTGCAACACTAAATAGTTTTCTCTCCACTGGTGGAGATGCCTGAACTCCCTCATTGGTGGCTATGACTTTTTGCTTGTATCCTGGGCGTTTTACGCAAATAATTTCGCACTTTTTTCAGTTTATTGAACTTATTCAGAAGTTCCTTAATCCTTAATACATACCTAAAACCTGTAAAGTAAGCATGTGAACTTGTAAAGAAACTGTTTCATTGAAACGTTGCGCATTGTTGCGTTGTAAGTTTGAAATCTACCTACCAATCTATTCACCTATTATTATCTATTTTTGTAGAGATTGAAACCTGTAGAATGTAGACTATTCATTAATTCATTCATGTTTATTATTAAGATGTTAATTTGTCAGTAGCAATATCAACGAATACCTTTCATTCAATATTAACCTCATAATTACCTACTCGTACATTCTTACATAGGTAAGTATATTATATAGATATATATGCTGGTAGGTACCTAAGTTGTACCCTATACAACTAAGTATAGGTACACTAAGGTAGAGCAACTTTAAACAGGTAGAGCAACTTTAACCCCATAGGAATGCAAGTGAAGACTTTTAAGCAAAAAGCCCCTAACTCTGCTTACGCCCTTTTTGGGTAAAACGGTTTTTCTAATGCAGAATTTTATTGAGAATCGTCTCAAAAAGGATCATGTTGGTATCTTTATTATTCACAAAAATACCTATACGAGTTTTTGTAAAATCTTTCCAGTACTTTTTGGTGGAAATCAAAAACTTCAAAGCTGCTTTAGGTACCTACCTACTCCAAGCTCGATTTTCGTCGTCAACAGTCAACACCCTTCTTCAATAAATCCTGCCAACTGATTCATTACCTACGTTAAAGTTATGAATGGAAATATTGAGAACATAATATCAGCAATGGAATTAGATAATTAGGTAGGTAGGTATAGCTACTGATGGTGGAAAATGAGTTATCTAAATTACCTTTCTTTTCGCAATAATGGAAACTGATTACTTGCGTGCGAATTCGAAATATTGTATGAGGAAAGTCAATATTTCTAACATTTTCTAAGTATTTCTTCTTTATTAATCAGTAGGTAGTGGACTAGGTAGTCCATTTCCTGTTAAATTATTAGCAACTACCTACCTACATACGAGTACATAGCTACCTCCAACTAAAAGGTTATTTTATTTTAATTTTTAACACACATTTTTTTTCTAAAGAAATCGCCAGAAATCTAGTGAAAATACATTAGGTACTTTCCTTAAATTATAGGATAAGGAAAGTAAAAGTACGTATATGTATACATACGTAATGTACCCAGACAAAGGTATTACAGGTACCTAGGTAAACTTTATTGTAAAGTACGTAGATATATGAAGGACCTAACGAGCGACGGGTAATAGGGAAAATTGGACCATAATTTAAGGACCTTAGAGAGAGCGTTGACTGTTTTTTTGTTTTACAAGCACCTCGTTTACATGATTATTCCAACGATAATAGTCATTAGAGGCCGCCTGAGTTAAGATACCATGAGACAGGATAGGCGCCATTGAGAAGATAGAGTAAAGGGAAGTACATCTTGGATACCGGGTGGCGGGTACCTATGTTATGGTACCAAACCTAACTATACCTACCTATGTTCCTGTGCTAACTATGATTCCTGCTCGTATACAGGATGTCCGAAAATTCCCTCTAGTTTGGCTGGTAGCGCGTCTGCCTTGTAAGGGCTAGGCCGCGGGTTCAATTCCCGCCCGGGGCGGACTTTATCCTGAACGGATAATGTTTGTTTTTATCCTGAACGGATGAGGTTCGTTCTCGGAACGGCTGGCTTTTTCCTATCCTGTCTTTCTTCTCTCTTCGATTTCGGGACGATAAGACCATAGCTGCAGTTACAGTTCCCTCTGTCAAACCTCTTAAAAAAAAGTTGAGTGTAAAGTTGAGTCCACTCGTAAAATTTGTAGCCAAAACCAAATATCCACCTCTTTTTTTTAAAAAAAATAATAAATAACCGAATGGTTTGTCAAGCGTTGACGAAGTTGGTCAAAATATAAATATTTTGTAGTATGCCTCTCATCAGATGGGCGAGAAGAGACACTATACTTCCCATTTAGGTGCTGGGTCAACACGGGAACACCAGAAAGTAACCCGTTGAAATATTTGCAATCGAAAAACGAGTACAAATTTTTGTCGATGGTGGGATTCGAACCCGGGACCTTCTGCATGGCAAGCAAGCGCGTTACCACTGGACCAACCGTGCCCCCACACCTTTAATTTACAATTTTGTCCGAGAAGTATGCTGTGTCGTTTTGACAACCCAAACTTTGGGCAGTCCGTCAATAAATTTCATTGATGGTTTCTCTCCGTGTCCGGAAGAACCAAGGTCAAAGTCAAATATTGTGCCAGTGTGTTGCAGTCTTGATTGTGATTTCATTGGCCATTAGATCTTGAGTTGTGTACAGGGTGTCTCAAGATCAGGACAGACTGGTAGATCAGCCATGTCTTGTATAGCCCCACATGTGTCTTCCTCAGATATAGCCTTCATAGAAGGCCCACAGCACGCGATGGCCAGATGGTCGCCCATCCTGATACCAACCAAGCTCAAGCTTCTTTGACTTCAGTGATCCATTCTGAACAGGTGCATTCAACTTTTGCTCTTCCTAACCTTTGAATGGCTTGGTATTTTCCAATCCTGTTTTGTTTTAAGGATAGAAAAAGACCTCTATTTCCGATTCAGTGATTCCCCCAGAATCCAGGTTTGATATCCTGACACCACCAGCGAATCGGTCGTTGCGTCGGCAGTCTGGACTGTCGGAAAAATAATCTCCACGGACATCCTACACCGGATGGCAGCGCTCTTGAAGAGGTATCCATCGTATTCATCATGTTATAGCTCTTTCCCAAATATACCTACTCAAACTTTTCCTACATCAATTCATTCAAAAATTATCAGGGTTTGTTGGTTGGGTAGGGACATTCGGGACACACTGTATAACGCCTGGCTGCCTCCGTTTATTAGAGGAAATGTCCAAAACATTGGTGGAGTATTTTCTATTTATTTTGTGGAGTTTGTCTAGTCAACAAGACAATGGGTGTACAACATCTCTTCATGTTATTGTTGACTTTGTATAAAATAATGTATTGTTGTATTTGTTACCTGTGCTCATTATTTTGGAGTTACAATATTATGTATACAGTGTGGACTGTCCCATTGTTTCGCTTTGACAAAAGGTTTACCCAACACGCTCATAAGTACTGGCTCCAGAATAGTGTTGAAACCCTGTATAACTTTGATTTATTCATGTTGCCTTTTTTTTGTCAACAAACCAAGAAATCCCTGAAAACCCACAAAAGTTAACTATAATAGGTAGGTACCTTACATGATCATTAGTAATGTCATTACTAATGATGGAATTCCGGATTTCCTGATTTTTCATCATCATTACTTGGAAATAATGACATTACTAATGATTGTGTAAGGTACCTACCTATAAGACGATCGCCTAGTAATCAGGATGGTCTCAGAAAGAAATGTGTTTGGGATTTTGGGTACTGGACATAGTTATCGATATCAGGGATTGAGAAAGTCTGCAGAATCTTCTTGTAAAGTATAGCCAGTATGCGGTATAAAAAGTCTCATATCTCGAGTAGCTTTTTGCTCCAAGTACGATAGGGGTAAATGAAACAGCTCATCCTTTCCAACAAGAAGTGTAATCTTACTCCATCTCATGGTTAACTCAATGTTACTCTAGCCCGGGATACCTTCATCCTCTATCTCTTCAGAAAAGGAAATAAATCCTCACTCCGTCACACAGTGTCAATGGTTCCACCTTGCCAAGCCTTTGTTTAGTTTCATCAGGGCTAAGGTTGTGACAAGGGTTGGAGACAGAACCCACATCCTGTGTTGTGACGCACAACCTGGCATTTATAAGGGATCTTAGGATCTTTTGCTATGTCTTATTATACCATCCAATATGTTCCACCTTGCCAAGCCTTTGTTTAGTTTCATCAGGGCTAAGGTTGTGACAAGGGTTGGAGACAGAACCCACATCCTGTGTTGTGACGTACAACCTGGCATTTATAAGGGATCTTATTGCTATGTCTTATTGTACCATCCAATATCTGAATTAGGTAGCTACGATACAAAGTCCAAAGACACTAACACCTAAGGTTTAGTTGAAATTTACGTTTGATAGAAACAAAAAGTTCAATCTAATCAACGGGATTATAGGGGTGTCCTTGAGCAATGATGAGGTCAGTTTCAACCTTATCCCCTACAATCCCTACAGTATTCCCGCCATTGCCTCTGGCAACAGGTCAAAGGTCGTGAACCCGGCACTCCAACTCCAAAGTCAAGGTTCCCACCCACACACCAAGTTGACACCAAGACACTAATGTTCTATTGTGTCCAGATCGTTTTGAATTCAGACAGTCCCAAGTTCTCACAAAATACTTGTTCCAAGAGTTCCAAGACATTGCCACTCCTTGGATCTTCGTGCACAATCCAATATCCAAGGACCTAGGTATTTGTCCTAAGCCTTAGGGTGAGGATGTCACCCTTTAAATATTGTCCTGGCTCTTTTAAAGTCCATTGCATATTATACTAAACTTAATACGAGATTTCCGATTGGGGTTGTGTAGGTACGACATTTCGAGTGGGGTCGGTATGTTCAGGCAAAAGTCTTCTTGACTTTTATCCCTTGGTTTGGATGGCATGGGCAATTTACACATCCGTTAATTTGATGTAGGTAGGTAACTAGTAGGTAGTTACTGACCACAGTACATAGCTGTTAGTTCCTAATACCTGTAGTCTCTTAGTATTTTTAATTTGTTACACCCGTTCATCTCTCCCTCTCAAGTATGGAAAGAGTTTTGTAACCGGTCTAAACAGTCTGGTTCAATGTACGTGCAGGCTCATACATCAAAGTTTTTGACAATCTAATTATGATATCACATTAGGTTTTCCGCCATTTTCATCAAGCTCTAAAGGTATTGCTGAAACCCATCTCAAATATGCACCTCACTGTAGGAATCCCTATCCAAAATAAGCGAAGCATGACGTAAGAAGTTACCTCCTGAATTCTAAAGGTCAAGACGCTCGCCTGGTAAACAGGAGGGCGTGGGTTCGATCCCAGCCGAGGCATGGAATTTTATCCTTATTTATTTGAGAGTGTGACCACATAATAATGGAGCTCTAAGGGTTAGGTGGTAGAGAACGCCTCCGGCGTTAACCTCACCTGGTGGTTACCTTCCACTCAAGAGTCTATTGTCTATTATTATTACACTTCGAATTCTTGCCTTCTCTCACGAAATCCTGGATACGGGTCTGGTCTACGTTATGGGTTCCTTTTAAATCCTGTTTTGTTTTAAGGATAGAAAAAGACCTCTATTTCCGATTCAGTGATTCCCCCAGAATCCAGGTTTGATATCCTGACACCACCCGCGAATCGGTCGTTGCGTCGGCAGTCTGGACTGTCGGAAAAATAATCTCCACGGACATCCTACACCGGATGGCAGCGCCCTTGAAGAGGTATCCATCGTATTCATCATGTTATAGCTCTTTCCCAAATATACCTAATACTCAAATTTTTCCTACATCAATTCATTCAAAAATTATCAGGGTTTGGTGGTTGGGTAGGGACTTTTGGTACACACTGTATAAGGCCTGGCTGCCTCCGTTCATTAGAGGAAATGTCCAAAACATTGGTGGAGTATTTTCTATTTAGTTTGTGGAGTTTGTCTAGTCAACACGACAATGGGTGTACAACATCTCTTCATGTTATTGTTGACTTTGTATAAAATAATGTATTGTTGTATTTGTTACCTGTGCTCATTATTATGGAGTTACAATATTATGTATACAGTGTGGACTGTCCCATTGTTTCGCTTTGACAAAAGGTTTACCTAACACGCTCCAAAGTACTGGCTCCAGAAGAGTGTGGAAACCCTGTATAACTTTGATTCATTCATGTTGCCTTTTGTTTTGTCAACAAACCAAGAAATCCCTGAAATCCCACAAAAGTTAACTACGATCGCCTAGTAATCAGGATGGTCTCAGAAAGAAATGTGTTTGGGATTTTGGATACTGGACATAGTTATCGATATCAGGGATTGAGAAAGTCTGCAGAATCTTCTTGTAAAGTAGCCAAAATAGGAGTATGCGGTACAAAAAGTCTCATATCTCGAGTAACTTTTTGCTCCAAGTACGATAGGGGTAAATGAAACAGCTCATCTTTTGCAACAAGAGGTGTAATCTTCTCATGGTTAACTCAATGTTACTCTAGCCCGGAATACCTCCATCCTCTATCTCTTCAGAAAAGGAAATAAATCCTCACTCTGTCATACAGTGTCAATGGTTCCACCTTGCCAAGCCTTTGTTTAGTTTCATGAGGGCTAAGGTTGTGACAAGGGTTAGAGACAGAACCCACATCCTGTGTTGTGACGTACAACCTGGTATTTATAATGGATCTTTTGCTACCTATGTCTTGTTAGACCATCCAATGTGCAAGGACCTAGGTATTTGTCCTAAGCCTTAGGGTGAGGATGTAACGCTTTAAATATTGTCCTGGCTCTTTTAAAGTCCATTGCATATTAAGATTTCCGATTGGGGTTTTGGAGGTACGACATTTCGAGTGGGGTCGGTATGTTCAGGCAAAAGTCTTCTTGACTTTTATCCCTTGGTTTGGATGGCATGGGCAATGTACACAATTACACATCCGTTTATTTAATGTACAATTTACACATCCGTTTATTTAATGTACAATTAACACATCCGTTAATTTGATGTAGGTAGCTAACTAGTAGTAACTGACCACAGTACATAAATGTAGCTCTTAGTTCCTAATACCTGTAGTCTCTTAGTATTTTTAATTTGTTACACCCGTTTATCACTCCCTCTCAAGTATGGAAAGAGTTTCGTAACCGGTCTAAACAGTCTGGTTCGATGTACGCGCAGGCTCATACATCAAAGTTTTTGACAATCTAATTATGAAATCACATTAGTTTTTCTGCCATTTTCTATAAATCACGGGAATCCCAAGTTTCAAATGCCCAAGTCAGTCGCAGGAAATGCAGATTGCCTCGAAACCTAGACACCGCGATCGTCCACCAAAGTCTGAACTTTGCCAAGTTTCAAATGCCCAAGTCAGTCGCAGGAAATGCAGATTGCCTCGAAACCTAGACACCGCGATCGTCCACCAAAGTCTGAACTTTGTCCCACTCCTTTTCCTACAACCCATAAAGTACTCGGCTCACCAATCAGAACCCAGAAGCCAAACAAGACATACAACTGCTTGTAACAATCTAACAATAGCCGAGAGTACATGGACGTTAACAAGTTGAATGCAAAAGGGCAAGAGTTGAAAACTGCCTGTACGGGGCATAAATTTCACACATTACGGGGGCTAGGCCTTTTGCCACATAAATTCTCAATCGATATACGATATGATTTGATATACAAAGATCTTATGTGCTGAGACTCTTATGCGTACTTGTCCGTTGTCTACGCCAAAGTGTCTCAAGTACGCTCGTGGGCCGACGTGTATTTTATAACCAAAGTGTGGATCCAATGACATTTTGCACCAAGGTGCCCGGTGCAGCATAAATCACAACGCCTCACACCTCCGTATTTGGTTCATTAAACACCAAAGTTGTTTGCCAGGAGCCAGGATCTGGTTTTATAACTTCTTTATAAAGAGAATTATAATCAACCATTTCATAACTTGCTTGCGAGGGTTTTTGTGCAAATCTGGCTGGCCAAGGCGGTTTGTTCCAATCTTGTGTTGAAGACACGAGTTTCGGAGAGAAGAGATTTCTTTATTTTGTGCTCTCCTGTGTTTGCTATTCAAATTTGAAAACTGGTTTCTCTTGCTCCCTCACAAAGAGGAACTGGTTGTACTGATTTTGGCAATCAGTGCGATTGCAATATTTTTTTTCTCGTAGTTAGGTGATGTAACTGGTGGCGTCATTATTTGGCGATATAACTATCAGGTGATTTGATAATGTGATGTTATTTCTGATATGTTATACAAGGCATATAGATACTTAGGTAGGTGGATAAGTAGGTACTTCTCTATAATAAATAAGCCCTTGTGTCCAAGTAAACTAACTCTTCGTTATACTGATAGATTCTGACGTGACTTTGTGAAGATTCATCTTGAAAAGAAGAACACCAGTAACTTATACTATAATTTTTGTTAACTGGACAATCCCTGCCTTATTTTTCACGTAATTAGGTACCATTCGGATTCAGAGCACAGTCTAAATCTTTAAACCATAGATCGAAAGATGAGTTTATCCATCATACTTTTGAACCGAAAGATCTGTGGACGTCTGTGAAGCGAATCCAATGGTCAGATCATAGATCATGTCGTCTCAACATCCAATTATGCATCTATCATGCATGATGTCCGATCTCATAAACCTACTCGTATGCTTATTATCCTCTTCAGGCATACCGAACCTGGTCAAAAATGGTTCAACTCTATGAATTCCGAAAAATCACCTGAAGATTCCCAACCCCGAGTCTTAATGTGTTAGGTGTCAGAGTCAGATAGAATGTATGTGAAGTTCTCTAAAGAGAATTATAATCAACCATTTCATAACTTGCTTGCGAGGGTTTTTGTGCAAATCTGGCTGGCCAAGGCGGTTTGTTCCAATCTTCCAATCTTGTGTTGAAGACAAGAGTTTCGGAAAGAAGAGATTTCTTTATTTTATGCTCTCCTGTGTTTGCTATTCAAATTTGAAAACTGGTTTCTCTTGCTCCCTCACAAAGAGGAACTGGTTGTACTGATTTTTGGCAATCAGTGCGATTGCAATTTTTTTCACTTTGTTGGGTGATGTAACTGTTGGCGTCATTATTTGGCGATGTAACTATCAGGTGATTTGATAATGTGATGGAATTTTTCATAATATATTATACAAGGTACATAGATACTTAGGTACCTAGGTGGATAAGTACTTCTCTCTATAACAAATGAGTCCTTGTGTCCAAGTAAACTAACTCTTCGTTATACTGATAGATCCTGACTTGAATTTGTGAAGATTCATCTATCTTGAAAAGATGAACACCAGTAACACTGATAGATCCTGACTTGAATTTGTGAAGATTCATCTATCTTGAAAAGAAGAACACCAGTAACTTATACTACTTAAAACTTTTTGTGAAGACAATTCCTGCCTCATTTTTCACGTAATTGCCATTCAGATGTAGAGCACAGTCTAAAATTCTAACCCATCGGAAGATCTAAAGATGACTTTATCCATCATACTTTTGAACCGAAAGATCTGTGGACGTCTGTGAAGCGCATCCAATGGTCAGATCATAGATCATGTCGTCTCAACATCCAATTATGCATCTATCATGCATGATGTCCGATCTCATAAACCTACTCGTATCTCGTATGCTTATTATCCTCTTCAGGCACACCGAACCTGGTCAAAAATGGTTCAACTCTATGAATTCCGAAAAATCACTTGAAGATCGCGAGCCTTAATGTGTTTGGTCACTTTGGTGTCAGACAGTTTGAAAAATTCACCGGAATCTGAGAGAATCATTTTGAAAAAACGTTAGGAGTTTGAAGATACCTAGCTCATAATCGTCTACGCTACGTTCTTCTACTAACGAATTTCAAATTTCAATTGTGTTGAGCTATTTAGTATTATGAAAGCTCGTCACAAATGTCGTTCTCAAATGAAAGTGTTGTTCCCCTGCTCAAATCCATTGTGCCACATTTAATGACTTGGACTCGAATCGCTATAGTTCACCAACTTCCGGGACTGAAGTTCACCACACTAACCATATCCAGTCACTACACTCCTGAGTCACCCCAGACTTCTGGGTTAAAGGGACAGACTCGTGGAGTAAATCACCAAATTGCGGCAGTTAGGGAACTTTCCGTCCCATTCTTGGAGCATAACCAGGCCATATTCTATTTTATTCCACTGAGGTTGGTTCTTCTGTCTAGTTATGACCATCATCAAGTCCTCAAGAGGAGCGAGAACTATTCCTGCTGGTTTGGGTCCTGGGAATTGCATCTTATCCATTTGTTCCGGTCCGCTGAGTGAATTCTGTACTAAATGATGGGCTTTGGTACAAATTCGCAGCAAAAGTTGTGGTGCTAACTTCACGCACCTCCTAATACACTATGTTCGTACAAATTGTAAATCACCTGTACCATATGACGAAGACAAGAAACTAGTTTACCACAGACGAGACGTTCCAAAACACCAAACTTACGTCAAGATCTCCTATCTGACTACCGCGTATGACTGCCAAGATAGTGCGAATGTGGAAGTTGCCAAGAAACCGAGAGGTAGCCAAGAACTTTAAGAAGTAGCCAAAGGCACATCTGGCCAGAACAGTCTATATTGCATTTCGCGTAAGAACACCCGGTGTTTCAACGTGCTAAATTGTCTTATCGCTCTATCTGGACAAGATTCACCTTTTTTTCCTCCTAAAAGACACATTCTTGTCATTCTCTGAAGGCATTCAATTATGAGGAAAATAATATCCTTGTCTACTTGCATCAATGAACAACTTTTTGTGTGCGGTTTTGAAATGGATACTTTGTTATGAAAGTGTCCTTCGACTTCTGTGTAAATTCAAGTGTCAGTTTTTAATGCTTAATGACAACTTGGTTTGTTTGCGGTGTTGGTTTTTCGTATGGACCAATGAATGGTTAATGGTTTGATTTTGTCACTGAATTTGTCTCTATTTCAGATATCGGTGGTTGAATTGAAATTCTTTCCACTCTTGGATGGGAAGTCTCTTTAGAGACAATTATTCAGTAGGTATCAGAATATTACATTACAAAATGTGCAAATGACTTATGTTTGTATCTCATGTAGGATACTCCCTTACTCGTATCATTGTATTTATTACTATTGTAATATTGTACCTACTGTTAAAAATATGAATAAATAAAGCACTATTAATACTAATACTAATACTAATGTAGCTGTTGCTATTCACTCTCTGGATTAGACACCAAAGTAATCCTAAACATCTCATTGAATTTCATTGACGAATGAAATAATTGAAATTAATACTAGGTAGAGTTCCTACATGGGACGCAGGAGCATCAATTTTTTGTTCCGAGGATCAACTTGACGTGATGATGGAATAGAATAGATTCTTGACCCCGCCGGGAATCGAACCCGGGTCTCCCGCGTGCAAGGCGAGCGCAGTGACCACTACGCCATGGGAGCTGACAAATTCTCTGAAATGTGGGAGAATCATTTCTAAAAAGCTCCGATTTGTTAGAACTCTAGGAGGTAGAAGAGAGCTTACCTATTATCTTCTTTCTTGTACGTTCTTCTACTACCTACTAATTAAGAAATTTCAATTTTGTTGAGCTGTTAATTTATCATGAAAGCTTGTCACAATTCAAAGGTGCCTATTGTCGTTATCCCGCTCAAATCGCTACATTTTATGACTTGCCTTGACTCGAACCACCAGTCTACCCACCTCTAGGTCCAATTTCCACCGAGCTAACCATAACCACTAAGTCTCTACACTCCTGAGTCACACCAGACTTCTGGAGTAAAGGGACAGACTGGGGGAGTACCTAAGGGGACTTTTCAGTCCCATTCTGACAGCATAAGGCATTTGCTTCAAGAATGGGACTGAAATTTCGTTTTATTCTACTGAGGTTGCTTCTTCTGTCTAGCTATGACCATCATCAAGTCCTCAAGAGGAACGAGAACTATTTCTGATGCTTTGGGTCCTGGGAATTGCATCTTATCCATTTGTTCCGGTCCGCTGAGTGAATTCCAACTTGATGTCAGATTCAGAACATGGTGTGATGAAATTTCAAGATGTAGAGCCGAGATTGGTGAGCTTTACGTGATCAGATTTCGTTCTCCTTTGTCTTAGATTTCATTGGACAGGGACGATTTTACGTGTGAGGGAATTTCCTTAGTCCTGTGATGGCCGACGTTTAAGTTTCAATGTTTCAGGAGCTTCTCAATAATTGGAACGACCCCAAAAACATTGAGCGTTAGGTACCTGTCCTCATCTAACTTCACGCCTTAATCTGACATTTGATTAGGGAGGAATACAGTTTGATTGAATAAAGAAGAAGAAATTCCCTCCTAGCCTCTTTCTATTGAACCTACTCTTCTCGGGCAAATTTTTACTCGAGGATTTGAGGAAGAAGCCACTTTAGTCTTCCGTCTCAAGCTCTAAAGGTATTGCTGAAACCCATCTCAAATATGCACCTCACTGTAGGAATCCCTATCCAAAATAAGCGAAGCATGACGTAACGTAAGAAGTTACCTACTGAATTCTAAAACTCCTAATACACTGTGTCCGTACAAATTGTAAATCACCTGTACCTCATGACGAAGACAAGAAACTAGTTTACCACAGACGAGACGTTCCAAAACACCAAACTTACGTCAAGATCTCCTATCTGACTACCGCGTATGACTGCCAAGATAGTGCGAATGTGGAAGTTGCCAAGAAACCGAGAGGTAGCCAAGAACTTTAAGAAGTAGCCAAAGGCACATCTGGCCAGAACAGTCTATATTGCATTTCGCGTAAGAACACCCGGTGTTTCAACGTGCTAAATTGTCTTATCGCTCTATCTGGACAAGATTCACCTTTTTTTCCTCCTAAAAGACACATTCTTGTCATTCTCTGAAGGCATTCAATTATGAGGAAAATAATATCCTTGTCTACTTGCATCAATGAACAACTTTTTGTGTGCGGTTTTGAAATGGATACTTTGTTATGAAAGTGTCCTTCGACTTCTGTGTAAATTCAAGTGTCAGTTTCTAATGCTTAATGACAACTTGGTTTGTTTGCGGTGTTGGTTTTTCGTATGGACCAATGGTTAATGGTATGATTTTGTCACTGAATTTGTCTCTATTTCAGATATCGGTGGTTGAATTGAAATCAAATTCTTTCCACTCTTGGATGGGAAGTCTCTTTAGAGACAGTTATTCAGTAGGTATCAGAATATTACATTACAAAATGTGCAAATGACTTACGTCTGTATCTCACGTAGCTATTCACTCTCTGGATTAGACACCAAAGTCACCTAAGTATTGAATTTCATTGACGAATAAAATAATTGAAATGAATAACTGTGTATGTGTTGTTTGAATGAATTAGGTAGCTACGATACAAAGTCCAAAGACACTAACACCTAAGGTTTAGTTGAAATTTACGTTTGATAGAAACAAAAAGTTCAATCTAATCAACGGGATTATAGGGGTGTCCTTGAGCTAAGATGAGGTCAGTTTCAACCTTATCCCCTACAATCCCTACACGAATCCCGCCATTGCCTCTGGCAACAGGTCAAAGGTCGTGAACCCGGCACTCCAACTCCAAAGTCAAGGTTCCCACCCACACACCAAGTTGACACCAAGACACTAATGTTCTATTGTGTCCAGATCGTTTTGAATTCAGACAGTCCCAAGTTCTCACAAAATACTTGTTCCAAGACATTGCCACTCCTTGGTAAAGATCTTCGTGCTGGCCAGCAGGGGCACTGCCCACAGGTAATGCCCGGGCAACTTGTTGTGGTAATTGCTTACTTTATTTTCAAATTAACAACTTCTAAATGGTGTATATCCGTAAACAAAACGATATTTAGTGCTCAACACGCATATGGTTTTGTGTGCGTGTTCACGTGTTGCTTGAGGTAAACGATTTTAAAAGTTGTTGAGCTTGGAATCGTAGAAGTTGTTTTTATCTAATTGTTTATTTATCAAAGTTTTCATTTATCTCTAGAACAATGATTTATCTAAGTGTTTATCTATCCAAGTTTTCATTTATCTCTAGAACAATGATATATGAAAGTGTGGGAACTTTCAATAAGATCTCTAATGGTCAGACTGAACACATGTGTGTAGGCTAGTCCGGTTCAGAATGCAATTGTTCTGTTGTGGGTTATATGCTGACATGTACACTTATCAGAGACATGCTGAGGTTGTGTCTTTGATGAGTTTCCAGTCAACATCACGTGATGTATAGGTATATTATTCCGTACGGAGTCAAAGAAATTCGGACCATTCCTGAAGATTCGGACCATTTAAAAGAGTTGTTTAAAAAGATCAAATCAAGTTCGAAAACAACAAGAAGAGTTACAATTTTTTAACAGTACCTACAGCTCCTATGGCTGATCATGAAGTCATTTAAGTACACAAGTCATGACCACATGATTTCAATTTTTGTTTCAGGTAAATTCACCATCTCATACAAATCTGTGGTACAAATCCCATACAAACCTCAGCTTGAAAGTAAGTTTTATAAAAGCTAACCTTTATCTAGATATAATCCCGGGTTTACGTATTGAATCCAATGGTTTACAAAAACTGCTTTGCTGTGCTGCGTGACTGTGCTGCGTAGCTGTGTCTCAATGTGCGCCGGGCCTTAGAAACTGCAGGGGACACGTGCTCCGTGTGATTCGCGTCAAAAGGTAGAGTTCCTACATGGGACGCAGGAGCATCAATTTTTTGTTCCGAGGATCAACTTGACGTGATGATGGAATAGAATAGAATTAGAAACTGCAGGGGACACGTGCTCCGTGTGATTCGCGTTACCATCTGCTTTTGTAAATCTACAGGATGACTCCGGCATGATGTCTTCCAGATTTTTCTTAAAATTACTTGATTTTTCTTCAAGCATGCTTGTATTTTCCTTCCGGAAACGATTTCGATGACGCGTCATCTTGGATTTCCTAATATGGTTTAGTACAGGTGCTATTACGCCAAAAGAGGAGCCAAAAGAAAAGTTTGAAATCAACCAATCAGATATCTAATAAAAAAATAAACTAAGTTTCAACGAATGGTCCTGGCCGTGGTCAAACGAAAGAGGTTCTAAGTTTTAACTTGTAAAATAGGTGATTTCGCATTTGATTTGCTGATCAAATGAACAACTTTTTGTGTGCGGTTTTGAAATGGATACTTTGTTATGAAAGTGTCCTTCGACTTCTGTGTAAATTCAAGTGTCAGTTTCTAATGCTTAATGACAACTTGGTTTGTTTGCGGTGTTGGTTTTTCGTATGGACCAATGGTTAATGGTATGATTTTGTCACTGAATTTGTCTCTATTTCAGATATCGGTGGTTGAATTGAAATCAAATTCTTTCCACTCTTGGATGGGAAGTCTCTTTAGAGACAGTTATTCAGTAGGTATCAGAATATTACATTACAAAATGTGCAAATGACTTACGTCTGTATCTCACGTAGCTATTCACTCTCTGGATTAGACACCAAAGTCACCTAAGTATTGAATTTCATTGACGAATAAAATAATTGAAATGAATAACTGTGTATGTGTTGTTTGAATGAATTAGGTAGCTACGATACAAAGTCCAAAGACACTAACACCTAAGGTTTAGTTGAAATTTACGTTTGATAGAAACAAAAAGTTCAACCTAATCAACGGGATTATAGGGGTGTCCTTGAGCTAAGATGAGGTCAGTTTCAACCTTATCCCCTACAATCCCTACACGAATCCCGCCATTGCCTCTGGCAACAGGTCAAAGGTCGTGAACCCGGCACTCCAGCTTCAAAGTCAAGGTTCCCACCCACACTCCAAGTTGACACCAAGACACTAATGTTCTATTGTGTCCAGATCGTTTTGAATTCAGACAGTCCCAAGTTCTCACAAAATACTTGTTCCAAGACATTGCCACTCCTTGGTAAAGATCTTCGTGCTGGCCAGCAGGGGCACTGCCCACAGGTAATGCCCGGGCAACTTGTTGTGGTAATTGCTTACTTTATTTTCAAATTAACAACTTCTAAATGGTGTATATCCGTAAACAAAACGATGTTTAGTGCTCAACACGCATATGGTTTTGTGTGCGTGTTCACGTGTTGCTTGAGGTAAACGATTTTAAAAGTTGCTGTGCTTGGAATCGTAGAAGTTGTTTTTATCTAATTGTTTATTTATCAAAGTTTTCATTTATCTCTAGAACAATGATTTATCTAATTGTTTATCTATCCAAGTTTTCATTTATCTCTAGAACAATGATATGAAAGTGTGGGAACTTTCAATAAGATCTCTGACGGTCAGACTGAAGACATGTGTGTAGGCTAGTCCGGTTCAGAATGCAATTGTTCTGATGTGGGTTATTGCTGACATGTACACTTATCCGAGACATGCTGAGTTTATGTCTTTGATGAGTTTCCAGTCAACATCACGTGATGTATAGGTATATTATTCCGAACGAAGTCAAAGAAATTCGGACCATTCCTGAAGATTACCATTTAAAAGAGTTATTTAAAAAGATCAAATCAAGTTCGAAAACAACAAGAAGAGTTACAATTTTTTAACAGTACCTACTCCTATGGCTGATCATGAAGTCATTTAAGTACACAAGTCATAACCACATGATTTCAATTTTTGTTTCAGGTAAATTCACCATCTCATACAAATTTAATCTGTGGTACAAATCCCATACAAATCTCAGCTTGAAAGTAAGTTTTATAAAAGCTAACCTTTACCTAGATATAATCCCGGGTTTACAATGAATTTTCCTGCGTAATAGACAGCTTTAGCAGAAAGAATCATCCATCAGGACAATTCCCCATGTGGATGGCTCTTTTCTGCTGAATGCTGTCCGATTTCATGTTGAACTGCATTTTATACAGTCTTTTCCTTTCGCACACAAAAAGTCCACTCTGAGGGTTAGGTGTACGGGCAACTGCCCCAAAAGATGGGTGAAGCTACGACGAAGCCTTTTCCTTTCATACACACAAAAACCCCACACTGAGGGTTAGGTGTACGAGTAACAGCCCCAAAAGATGGGTGAAGCTACGACGAAGCCTTTTCCTTTCACACACAAAAAGCCCACACTGAGGGTTACGTGTACGGGCAACTGCCCACAAAGATGGGTGAAGTCACGAATCTACGAAGCCTTTCCCTTCAAGTTGGACATATTCAGACTGCTCACCGTTGATTGTATCCCCAATCCCCAACCATTTTCTTCTGCACTGGTAAAATGGATTGTTTTATGATTGAATATGATGCATTACCGAGATTGGTTCTAGAGCCCCGCAGAGCTCATTCCAGTCTCATGTCTTCAGATATAATGGAATCGATTTCTCATCTCTCTGGAGCTTTTTTCCCCTGATCTTCTCTTTTTTTATGTTCGACAAAGAAGAAAACAATGGGTTAGTGAAAGAAAATAGCGGAGTATAGTTCAAGTCAGGTCAATAAATTAATTAAAAAATCTTGCTATGTGGCTTACAGAACTTGCTATGTGGCTTACAGTATTGGCTTGTAGTGCTGTTCTGGGTTTCATGATGCTTAGAAGATGCCTAGATCTAACTGATCCAAGACATCCAAGTGTCTTGGTGTGATTTTCCTATTGCATGTTCTAGAGTCGTAGAGGAATTACATAGCTCTGCATATTGAGCATATCAGTGTAAAAGTAGTAGTGGTACATATAAAACTCTAACGAATTTTAGTCAATTAAGGAGCGCGGCAGCGCTCCGCCCCGCCAAGTCAAGAAATTTTGACCGCTTTCAAAATATATACCGGCCACTCACGCTCCTACTAATGACTCTCCGCCATCTAGGTCTGTCAGACAGTTGGAGCATGAATGGCCGATGGCCGGCATAACGCTGTGCCCACACATAGTCTACGGCCGTCGATCGACTTGATCGATGTCGATTGGGCCGTCCACACTGCCTGAACAAGAAGATAAGATTCACCTCGTCGATCGGCCGTCAACTATGAGTGGACACAGCTTATAATTTAAGAGAAGGAAGACAGGATAGGAGAAAGCCAGCCATTCCGAGAACGAACATTATCCCATCAGGATAAAATCCGCCCCAGGCGGGAATCGGACCCGCGGCCTAGCGCTTACAAGGCAGACGCACTACCAACTAAGCTAACTAGGCTGGCTAACTGATCCTTGGATGTCTTGGTGTGATTCTCCTATTGCATGTTCTAGAGTCGTAGAGGAATTACATATTATTTCTGTACTTATGTTGAGCATGTTAGTGTAAAAGCAGTAGGTAGTACCTTTTTAACCATAACACATTTTAGTTAACCCATAAGGGCCGAACTTTTTTCTCTCCATTGGATATTGCTAAAATTTAACCGCTTCTAACTCCGGACCGGAACTGACTAAGTAGGTAGGTATGTCAAATAATAGTGAAAATGGTAGGAAATTTTGTTTTCTAACTGATAGACAGATCCCCGATGCAATCTGACGTGGACCGACCGAGATATTAGCGAAAAAGAGAGAAGGGTTTTGTCAAGTTCGGTGCATGTGACTCGGCTCTCATGGGTTAATTTCAATTTCAAATAGGCAAGTCACTCACCCTCCGACTAGCGACTCTCCGCCACCTAGGTCTGTCAGACAGTTGCAGCGTGAATGGCCGATGGCCGGCATAACGCTGTGCCCACACATAGTCTACGGCCGTCGATCGACTTGATCGATGTCGACTGAACCGTCCACACTGCCTGGACAAGAAGATAAGATTCACCTCGTCGATCGGCCGTCAACTATGAGTGGACACAGCTTATAATTTCTTTTTCCTGCTTAACCACTGGGCTACCAGGGCGGGTCACTCGAACGTATTTTCTCAACCGCGAGGTGTCCGTCTATCCAGCCCTGGTGAAAGTTGAGACCATCACCCTGTATGTGTGTTGTTGTGTAAATAGCGTAATAGTGTTTTATTATCAAAGTTTCAAGTTATGACTTGGTCATTAACCCCGTGGCATAGCTTTGTCTCAAGTTCCATGTGGATATAAAGAGGTTTTAACGCTATCCAAGTCTTTTAGACTCGGATGGATTATACGAGCTCTCAAATTAGCGTTATCCATCAATGTGTAAACGACCGAGATGGGTTTTGCGAGGTTATAATTTATTTTTCCTGCTTAACCACTGGGCTACCAGGGCGGGTCACTCGAACGTATTTTCTCAACCGCGAGGTGTCCGTCTATCCAGCCCTGGTGAAAGTTGAGACCATATCACCCTGTATGTGTGTTGTTGTGTAAATAGCGTAATAGTGTTTTATTATCAAAGTTTCAAGTTATGACTTGGTCATTAACCCCGTGGCATAGCTTTGTCTCAAGTTCCATGTGGATATAAAGAGGTTTTAACGCTATCCAAGTCTTTTAGACTCGGATGGATTATATGAGCTCTCAAATTAGCGTTATCCATCAATGTGTAAACGACCGAGATGGGTTTTGCGAGGTACCTATGAGGTAAAATATGACACGGTAGAGTTTACTGTACCGTGAACTTTTGTTCAAGGTCTCAAGTGGTTTCAAACTTGGTTTAGAGTCTAAACCTAGTTCTAAACTTTAGAGTTTAGACAATGTATTTCAAACTTGGTTAGGATAGGACAATGTATTTCTAACGTTCTGAAGACTTAATGCGTATGTTTAAAGGATTCGATGTAGGGAGTCTGCCTTACATTCAATTACATTTTCAAGGGAAGACGTACCTGGTAGAGTTTTGAAGGTCACAAAGTCTTTTGTCATGATTATTTCAAAGTTTTTTGAAAACTATGAGAATATACGAGTTTATGATTTCGGCATCGCGTCTTCAGTCATTTAAACAGTTTGCCAACCACTGTCTAGCTGTTCCAAACGTCAAAGTTCCAGACCAGACTTTTTAACCGACTTGTACACAATTTTTACCTTTTTAGGAAACGGCCATAAGTTCCACAGTGTCTCTCTGTACAGTTATAACTTTGTTATCCATATGGGTTGTGAACTTTCCAAGCAAGTCATTGCACATCAAGTTCTGGTTCTCTCCATAAAGAAATCTTGGCTCGGTTCGTGTGGATACAATGTGTGCATGTTCTTTATTTGGTTATGAAATTATAGAGTTCAGGTTGTTAGAAACTTCTCAACACTTGGTCACTTTAATGATGACTAGTGTGTTTCAGGTTACAGTGGAACCTCGATTATTTTAACTAATTGAGACCGGAGGTAGTTGAAATGATCGAGGTTGAAATTATCACTTATTTCTATCAACTTGATAAGGAGAACCAAAAAGGCATATATATTTTGCAGAACTTCAAATTTCTTTGAAGTTCTGCAAAATATATATGCCTTTTTGGTTCTCCTTATCAAGTTGACCCACAGAACTTATATATAATGACTGCTGAAACCCTCCAAGAGATTACTTATTTCTATGATCTTTTCCTCTGATAAGATAGAAAGGATGGGATATCCTTTGAAACATAGAAAAAAATGGATTTTGGAATTGAAATAATAGAAAGCTAGAGTAATTGAAGTTGAAATAATCGAGGTTCTACTGTATTAGGGTTGAATAGTGCTTGTAGAACAACCGCTGGAATCTGTTTTGATTATTAACGGTGCTAAGCAGAATCGTAGTGCTTGTTGAACAACCGCTGGAATCTGTTTTGATTATTAACGGTGCTAAGCAGAATCGTATTTCAAACTGTTGGCATGTTCTGCTGACGGCAGGTATTTAGGCGTGTGATTAATGTCGTTCAGCAAATCTCTGTTCGGATTGTGAGTTAAACAATGCCAAATAAGTACGTTATCTGGAAAATTAAATAGGGGAAGGCCATTCTTTTTGCATTTGTACCTGCTGTTCGTTTTGAATTGACTGAGAAGTTCGTAGTTCTGTGGGCATTCTATCTGGCTACCTTTAACTTACTGGATCGGGTGTTCTTCGTCACTAAAATTCACCTGGTTCAGTTAGCTGGTAATAAGTGGACTTCTCATCTTTGAGTGAATGATCAACTATTGTCTCTTGTATGAAAAGTGTTTACTCTGAAGTTAAAAACACCTCAAATCTGAGATCTCCTGAAGGTGCAGCATCAGTATGCCCTATAGGTACCATCCGTCCCTCCGCTCCATCATAATCAGACAAGGCAGACGATCAGAATAACAGATTCTTTTTCAAATGAGAAAATTATCAAGTTCTATTGTTCGACTGTATTGTAGAAGAATATCCACTACCTATGTAGATACTATCAGATTTTTGTTTACTCTCGTTACAATCTACTGAATCTACGCTCTAACACAAGGTAGAGTTCCTACATGGGACGCAGGAGCATCAATTTTTTGTTCCGAGGATCAACTTGACGTGATGATGGAATAGAATAGAATTAGAAACTGCAGGGGACACGTGCTCCGTGTGATTCGCGTTACCATCTGCTTTTGTAAATCTACAGGATGACTCCGGCATGATGTCTTCCAGATTTTTCTTAAAATTACTTGATTTTTCTTCAACAAGCGTGGTTGTGTTTTCCTTCCGGAAACGATTTCGATGACGCGTCATCTTGGATTTCCTATGGTTTAGTACAGGTGCTATTACGCCAAAAGAGGAGCCAAAAGAAAAGTTTGAAATCAACCAATCAGATATCTAATAAAAAAAATAAACTAAGTTTCAACGAATGGTCCTGGCCGTGGTCAAACGAAAGAGGTTCTAAGTTTTCACTTGTAAAATAGGTGATTTCGCATTCGATTTGCTGATCGCACTTCGAACCGTCTCAGTGCAAAGTTTATTCACCTTGAATTATATTCCTCAATGAATTCAATTGAAAGAGTGAATGGACTACCTGCTCTTTGTTCACCCTATATTTAATTTTCGTCACCAGGTCTTTTGAAACTTTATGGATTTTTCAAATGTTAACGAATAAAGGAACAACTGTAAAAAAAAACTGACGATCAAAATAGGTACTGCCAATCTCAACGACTAAAATACAAAAATACTGAAATTATTAAGGTGTGTCCATACCGATCGATGTGGATGAACATCGATCGACGGCTGTCGACTTTGTGTGGACACACCTTTAGATATGTGCGAGTATGTGCTTCATGAACGAGATGAAATGTCTACTGTACAAAATCCCTCGCAGACTTAAGACGATTTCTGGTCGTTCGGTATTTCAGTTCAGAACTTCACAATCATTATAATTGGTTATGAAATTATAGAGTTCAGGTTGTTAGAAACTTCTCAACACTTGGTCACTTTAATGATGACTAGTGTGTTTCAGGTTACAGTAGAACCTCGATTATTTTCGCTAATTGAGACCGGGGGTAGTTGAAATGATCGAGGTTGAAATGATCACTTATTTCTATGATCTTTTCCTCTGATAAGATAGAGAGGATGGGATATCCTTTGAAACATAGAAAAAAAAACAATGGATTTTGGAATTGAAATAATAGAAAGCTGGAGTAATGGAAGTTGAAATAATCGAGGTTCTACTGTATTAGGGTTGAATAGTGCTTGTAGAACAACCGCTGGAATCTGTTTTGATTATTAACGGTGCTAAGCAGAATCGTATTTCAAACATCATTATAACTTACGACAAATACACGACATGCATTATTGCACTCATTGTAAGCGACGTAAACCCATATTGTTTATGAGGCATATAATCTATTGCACTCATTGTAAGCGACGTAAACCCATATTGTTTATGAGGCATATAATATTCTAATCGCTCTCCCCGTATCACTTATGCTAAACACGGACTGTATGGAGTTAAGGCAAAGAAAGGCGGACCTTCTAACCCAGCTCTAGACGAAGGATCATAATTGTATGCTGGAAAGCGCTTCTCAGACGGCGATTTGGGTCCCCGAAATTATTCGATTTTCCGCGGTTTCGCCAAAGTTTACAAATGCCTCGTTAAAAAAAATAAAAAAAAGAGGACGTCATGTTGAAATGGCCATCGCAGTTGGCTCTGTAGTAACTAAACTTTCAGTCCCATGGAAATTGGATTTTAGTCTATAAGCTCAAATTTTTAAACCTGACTAGGAATTTCAACAAAACTGTCAACGACGTTCACAAATTAATGATGACAGTGTCTTTTCTTAGAACAACATTTTGCTTTACAACCATGATGAAGTTTGGGTTTGAATGTAGGATCTTGATAAGAGGTTCTTCAAAATAGTCTCAACCAAATTCTTCCTTCGTCTGGCTAACTGGTTCGCATATAATCTTCTAATCGCTCTCCCCGTATCACTTATGCTAAATATGGACTGTATGGAGTTAAGGCAAAGAAAGGCGGACCTTCTAACCCAGCTCTAGACGAAGAATCATAATTGTATGCTGGAAAGCGCTTCTCAGACGGCGATTTGGGTACCCGAAATTCGATTTTCCGCGGTTTCGCCAAAGTTTACAAATGCCTCGTTAAAAAAAAAAAGAGGACGTCATATTGAAATGGCCATCGCAGTTGGCTCTCTAGTAACTTTCAGTTCAATGTACATTGGATTTTAGGCTATAAGCTCAAATTCTTAAACCTGACGAGAAATTTCAACAAAACTGTCAACGACGTTCACAAATTAATGATGACAGTGTCTTTTCTTTGAATAACATTTTGCTTTACAACCATCAAGAAGTTTGGGTTTGAATGTAGGATCTTGTTAAGAGGTTCTTCAAAATAGTCTCAACCAAATCCTTTCTTCGTCTGGCTAACTGGTTTGCAGTGGTTTGTTTTGCCGTCTGGCCAGCGGACCAGGCGAAGGAAACCCAAGATGAGAACCGCTGCCTGATCCTCGTTACGTTGACAGCTTGGAAGTTCGTTGTATTTTACGACAATTGAAGATAACCCCCACCAGTCCTTTTGTACGATTATGTTAATAAGGATGTAACCATTGTACATTGTAGCAGGATCATTCCTTCCTTTTCTTATGTCTTCTCCACGAATGCATCTCAGATAACCCCCACCAGTCCTTTTGTACGATTATGTTAATAAGGATGTAACCATTGTACATTGTAGCAGGATCATTCCTTCCTTTTCTTGAGCATGTCTTCTCCACGAATGCATCTTTTTGAAGGGTTGTTTGTTTTCAAGTTATTATCAGTATTTTTCTTTCAATTATTGTAATGTCTTGTCATCCATAAGCCTCAACATAGGTTGGTATATCATTAATCAGGATGTAGTTTTACGCTTGGAGTCGTTTGTTGTTTGTGTTCAGGACATCAGCATCTTTGGGTTGTTTGAATTCAGTTGTCAATTTGTCAGTCTTGTCATTGTCACCCGAACGTGTAACAAATTATCATCAATTAGGAATCTTAATTCTTGAAGTCGATAATTATCTCAAAGATTAGGAAGATTAGGCTCTTTATCTGTTGTCTTGTCCCCTTCCTTCTCTTTCCTCTGTGTTTTCTTCCCCTTATATTTCGCTGTTCTTTCTCTTTTATCTACACATTTCTCTTCCTTTTCCCTCTTTTTCTACACCACTGCTCACCTAAACAGTCAAGATAATAATGATTTCATCTTTTACTGCATCGGCACTGACAGAAATGGTCAAGCTTATGACTAGAACCATCTCTTGGAATGGAATACCCTCCGTCACCATTACCATCATGAGATCACGTCACGTTAGAACACGTGACGTGATAGTAGTGTGTAGAATTTAATCTGTACATTTTGTAGTATGAATAGAAAGATTTTTCTACATTAGCACTGGCAGAAATGGTCAAGCTTATGGCTTTAACCATCTCTTGGAATGGAATATATACTATATCTCTTGGAACTTACTATATCCTCCCTCATCATTAACCATCATGAGATCACATCAGAAATCTCAGGGGAATAAGTATTGCATGATGACTATTGACTATCATATTGTTATTACTATTATTATTATTCATCATCATTATTATTACTATCATTATTATTATTATCTATTATTATTATTGACCATCATATTGTTATGGTGTGCACGGGTGTGTGTGTGGGCGTGCACCGGCTTCATTAATCACATTGGGTTAGCACCCACACCTTCTGGTGGTTCAGTACCGGTCTGCCAAGCCCAAGGTCGGTGTTCGAGGGGGAGGACTCTTTCCATCAGGGCCGTATTAAGGGGAAATGGAAAATCTCATTTAAAATCAATAAATTATACAAATTTGCCCCTCGAGTCTCATTTTTCTCTGGAGTCGTTTGTTGTTTGTGTTCAGGACATCAGCATCTTTGGGTTGTTTGAATTCAGTTGTCAATTTGTCAGTCTTGTCATTGTCACCCGAACGTGTAACAAATTATCATCAATTAGGAATCTTAATTCTTGAAGTCGATAATTATCTCAAAGATTAGGAAGATTAGGCTCTTTATCTGTTGTCTTGTCCCCTTCCTTCTCTTTCCTCTGTGTTTTCTTCCCCTTATATTTCGCTGTTCTTTCTCTTTTATCTACACATTTCTCTTCCTTTTCCCTCTTTTTCTACACCACTGCTCACCTAAACAGTCAAGATAATAATGATTTCATCTTTTACTGCATCGGCACTGACAGAAATGGTCAAGCTTATGACTAGAACCATCTCTTGGAATGGAATACCCTCCGTCACCATTACCATCATGAGATCACGTCACGTTAGAACACGTGACGTGATAGTAGTGTGTAGAATTTAATCTGTACATTTTGTAGTATGAATAGAAAGATTTTTCTACATTAGC
>NW_007377780.1:0-55006 GCF_000475195.1 Diaphorina citri
TGCCTGTGTAGAGATGTAAGTTGACATTTTTGATCGTATTATAGAGGTAGATTAGATTTATTTTTTGTACTTTTAGTGAGGGGTTGTGGAGAGAAATTGTTTTAGGGTTACGAAATCCGTCAGTCGTCATGTAAGAAATGTTGTGTATCCGAATGTTAAAGTACACTGACTCTCAATCAGGAAGTACCTACTGGGTTTGAAACCCGACCGAGGCGGAAATTTTGTCAAAATATATCTGGTCTCAGATATGCATGGATGTAAAAGAGAGTGCCTCAAAGTAATGCGAAAGCGGCTCTGAAGAAAATTAAATAATAAAAGGGTCTATTTATTCCTGTTGGGAAGATTTTGAGACTTGATGCCCAAGTCAAGAGAAGGTAAGCAATGTTAAATGTCTCTACGGCCCCTACACTAACACTATTGCCTGTCCACTTTAACTTGAGACATGAGATAAAGCAATAAAGGCAAGAGATTTGGAAGGATCATAGAAGCAATCAAGGGATCAGTCAGTAGTAGTTAATAAATCTTGTTGACTCATTGAAAAGATTGTAAACCCGGCCCGGGCGAAACCTGATTGGATATTGAAGAAAGTGTATTTGTGTAGTGATGTTTTAGAAAGTCTTTCATTGCAGGCTTCCCACATTGTGAGGTTTTCCACCCAACTGGAGCATCTTAAAACTAACGCAGGGTAGGGTATGAAAGTAATTCGTCACTATTTCAAGATGATTCAAGCCTCAGATATGCATGGATGTAAAAGAGAGTGCTTCAAAGTAATGCGAAAGCGGCTCTGAAGAAAATTAAATAATAAAAGGCTCTATTTATTCCTGTTGGGAAGATTTTGAGACTTAATGCCCAAGTCAAGAGAAGGTAAGCAATGTTGAATGTCTCTACGGCCCCTACACTAACACTATTGCCTGTCCACTTTAACTTGAGACATGAGATAAAGCAATAAAGGCAAGAGATTTGGAAGGATCAGAGAAGCAACCAAGGGATCAGTCAGTAGTAGTTAATAAATCTTTTTGACTCATTGAAAAGATTGGAATCCCAGCCCGGGCGAAACCTGATTGGATATTGAAGAAAGTGCATTTGTGTAGTGATGTTTTAGAAAGTCTTTTATTGCAAGATTCCCACATTTTGAGGTTTTCCACCCAACTGGAGCATCTTAAAGCTAACGCAGGGTAGGGTATGAAAGTAATTCGTCACTATTTCAAGATGATTCAAGCCCCTCGTTTTGTCTAAAGTTATAGTGGACTGTTGAATTTTCTAGACTAGAGAGCGTAGTTCGTAGAATGAGAAGCCCAATTTTTACTGTCGATGAATTTTGTTGCGAAAAATAAACTCAGGATTATTGAACTGTTTGTAGCTGAAGTTTTACAGATTTTTTTTAATTAAACTAAAATAAAAGTATATTTAATAAATTCTATGTCTATATTATTTTATAATAACTTTTTCTACTTCCTATTAATCTTTAAACGGTAGTTTTTTCTCTGGTGAATGTAACTATGTTGCAGTTGTTGCTTCTAAAATTCCTTGGAATTCATGTAGTAGAAGAAAAACCTTTTTTTTTTTTTAAGTAAAGAGAAATTAAATAATCTGTCATCTTTTTTTCTGAGATGATTTTAAAATCTTTAAAGAAATATGGGATCTATAACAGGTTCTTGGGAAGCATTTTTGACCCATTTCACCCATTTAATTTTAGAGGGCACCAGAGAAAAAATATTTCGTAAAATATTCGTTCTTCTTAAGCGTAGAAAGTGATTTGAAATTTAATATTTGTAATCCCTAAAAAACTAAAAATACTTGATGTATTTAGATCGTAGACGAAAGGATATTGGTATAGATAAAGTATAACAAAAGAATAATTAATTATTTTAATGGAATAATGAAAAAAAAGAGAAAATTTCCTATTTAAAGCCAAAGACATACCTACTTAACTAACTCTTACTTTATCTATACCCTAGGAATTTAAAGCTCGATTCTTGCCTAATGGAAAATGGAAGTGAATAATCAATGTTGATATTAACTTGAGATTACCAATATTGTAGACTTAAATTTAAAACTATCTATTCAAATATAAGTGGTAAATATTAAATTTGTTACATATTTATAACTAAAATTTATTGTTTAACACTCGTGTGCAAATAATTCGGGACATTTCCATCCTTAAAGGGATCTTACAGAATTTTCTTAAAAATCATTGTCTCGAATTTATCTGCACATGAGGGTATTTTAATACCTATAATAAGTTACTTTGAATACTTCTTTTTTTAAGTTCATAGCTCTTTTTTTTTTGGCATTAAATAACAACTATTATTTACGTGGGTTTATTTTCACTTTTCATTTTAACCGTAGAAAAGCGTTACAATAATATTATCCTTTTATTATTTTCATGTAGGAAATCAGTTTATTCTACATGTATGTAGGTAATAATTATAATAGATCATTATTTGAGTTTGGACTCCGATAAAGTCCACTTTGAAATTTCCAATTTTTCAGTCTGATAGCCTAAATTGTGTGATACAAAAAAATAAAATAGCAATTTCATTCGATTCAATAACTAGCATAACGAAAAAAGCTGCAATGAAATTGTAAACTATGCAAATAAATTTCAAAAGCTGTTATGGCATCCCTTACGAGCAAAGGAGGTGTAAAAACCAGTTTGACGCAAAGTACATAAATATTCCCTGAAAAACATTTTGTATATAAAAAAAAAGTTAACAGTCGCATCGTTTCGAAGTCTTGACGTTCACAACCATTCCGATGTGCTTGGAAATAAATTGAGAAGTATGAAATTGGGGAAAATACCTACTAATGCAGTTTAAGTATGAGTATTATTAAATTAAATTAGGTACCCACTAAAAAATTATAATACGTAATAATAATATTTTTTTAAAAAAAGATGAAGTGTTAACTGTTTCACTTGAAGAAATTAATGTTAAATTTTCAGGTAATGTAAAAAAACCTTCAACAATCAATGCAAAAAAAAAGTACTTTGCGTCAGTCCATTGCCAAGGGAAAATAAATACTTGTCGCTTTTCCCCCAGAGATTAAAAAATGTTAACCCATTTTGCCCCCTCCTTAGAACATTACTTGTTTAGAGCATTATTGCATGTGCTCATTTAGAACCAAATTAACCCATCATGTCTTTTTTTTCTCCCTATTGTGTAACTGTTATGTTATTATAGTCACATTGTCTGGGCACATTCTCTCGCCTATATTATTATACTCACATTGTCTGGGCACATTCTCTCGCCTATAGTCCCATACTCACATTGTCTGGGCACATTCTCTCGCCTATATCATTATACTCACATTGTCTGGGCACATTCTCTCGCCTATATTCCCAGTTCTGTTCACACACCGCACGGAACGTGTTCCGCTGCGCCGTCTTATTACTGAACTTCCGCACGTCCCACAGCTTGATGGTCTGATCCTTGCTGTTGGCTGCGCCGTCTTATTACTGAACTTCCGCACGTCCCACAGCTTGATGGTCTGATCCTTGCTGTTGGAGATAAGGTGACGGCTATCGCCCTTTGGGTCGATGAACGTAATGCCGTCCCGATGACCGGCCAGGACGCCCACAGGCTTGGCCGTCGTCTCGTTCAGCGTCCGCCGGTCCCACACCTGAAATGGAAACGGTTTACGGGGATCTTAGATGACTTGTAGTGGGTTTTCTGAGCAGTTGTACGTTATTTGGGTACACTCCGGTGTGTGGCAGATAAAAAAGATATCCTTTCTTTATGCTGCCATCAACATTCGGCTACAGCTGAAGCCGCTACAACAACGACAAAAACAACAACAACAACGTTATTCGGGGATAAGATCGCCGAAATGTGGATTTCTTGACATAAATTTGGGGGAAAAGACCTTTTTCCGATCAATATCATACATTAAAGAGGAGTAGAAGACCAAGGATCAAACTCTGAAGGGTTGTGACAAAATTTACCACTGCAAAGTTGTCAACTTGAGCATTCTCTAATGACTATGAATTCAGGGTTGAATGGTAGAGACTGCCCCAGGCAATAATTTCGCCATTTGTTTGTAAAATCTTGTATTTGTGTACAATGAATTATAACCAATGAAGAATCTAAATAAATAAATGAATTCAACCCTGGGGACCCTCACAAACAATATCTTTTCAAATTCCTCGAGACTTACCTTACATAGACCATCATCCCCTCCACTGTACAAAATATTGGAAGACTCGTCTGCAAAACACACCGTGTTTACATCATCACCATGACCCTTGATCTGAAACCAAATAATAGTCCTTATTTACCTGCACCTACATTTTATTTTAAGAGGTTTCATAGAGGGAACTGTCACTACTGAGGTCTTAAGTCAGCTCCCATGGCGTGGTGGTCACTGCGCTCGCCTTGCACGCGGGAGACCCGGGTTCAATTCCCGGCGGGGTCAAGAAATTTGTATCAAGCAAATGATGTACAGGAAACACGTGTTAGCCCCTACTTTTCTTTTACATAGGCTTGCCAAATATCCAAAATGTCGATTCGGGACGCGAATCCGCGAACATAATTGCCAAATCCGCGAACATAATCACCGCGAACAAAATCGCCAAATCCGCGACCATAATCGCCAAATCCGCGAACAAAATCGCCAAATCCGCGAACATAATCGCGAAATGTGCACTGGAAATCAAGTACAGGAAACAAGTGTTAGCCCCTACTTTTCTTTTAGGCGGCTTTCACACTGAGGTAACACGTCGCAAGTAGCAAGTCGCAAGATGCTACGTAGCATGCATCTTCAAATCCTTCGTAATTGTCTCTGTCTTGTTCGAATGGTATCACCATCAACTTCTCCATCACCGGGAGCACTTGGGTCATTTGCATTACCATTCTAAATTTTAACAAGACTAAAAATATTAATTGGAAAACAGGTAGGAGAAAGCCAGCTGTTCTGAGAACAAACCTTACCTGTTTAGGATAAAGTTTACCCAGGGTAGGAATTGAACCCATGATCTAGCACTTACAAAGCAGGTAACTAGGCTGGCAACCTGAGGTTTTGTTACCATTTTCTTGATTCATCCTGTTAGTGTTCCCAGATAGAATGTCTCTTCTGTAGGAACTGTAGGGCTGTCCCATTTAATAAACCACTCAAACTACTATGCCACAAATTGTCCTTTGTAATGCAGACTGATTTTAGAATTCACACTACTGATCTGCCTATTTAATATGCTATTTATTCATTATTTCTGTAATACATTATTAGGTGGTGTTTGAGTTAACTCCCTTGTTAACAATCTACTGTTACCTAATCAATTTCTACATGTTTTTAATGCATAGTGCTTTTCAGTGGTGTACTCAGCACGATGGACTTGGAATGTAAAGGTTGGTGGTTCGAGTCCAAGTCATCACATTATATTTAGCACATTGAATTAATCAAGGAACGATGTTTGTGGCGAGCATTCATGCTTAACACGAATTAAATTTCATTTAATTTTGATTTATAAATCTTGGTAGTTAAATGAGTTGTTTTGGTTTTAGATTCTTGAGAAATTGTTTCATTTCCTTTGAGACCCTTGTTCATGGAGAAAGAAGAGTCTATGGAAATAATAGTAATAATAATAAGTCGAATTTTTATCGTTGACACAACAAAATAATTATTTCCTATGTGCCCTGGAAATGTCCTTGTTAAAACAATAATATTTTAAATTAAAATGTGCCCTGAAATGTGTGTTAATGTTACCATTACGTAAAAAATGGTACCATATTTTACGAAAAATTTGGCAGACTGACAGAAATTTTTTATTTTAGTACATGTATAAATTAGTGAATTGGTTTTGGTACGATATTTTTTTAAGAAGCTTTTTGTACAGATTTTTTTACGAAAGAAAATTACAGTAAAAGTATTTTTTTGCGTGTTTTTTTTTGTCCGTAAAGATCATAAGGTGATTTGGGAGTTGTATAGTATTTTTGGAATACATTTTTTTATACGTGTAGAAATATTTGAGGATTTCTTTTTGAGAGAAGAGTTGAGAGAAAAGTGCAGATCTGAATTTAGAGGATTTGATGATTTTTATTTCTTCTTTTTTAAATAAGCAGAAAAAAACGTCGTTCGCCCAAAATCGTAAATTTCAACGTGTGTAAAGTTAAAGTTTGGAAATGCCTTTGGAAACGGCCATGTTTGTTTATGGAAAATGGCCTTTCGTTTTCATTAGAACTTCTCATAGCTCATACGTAGGTATGTATTTTGAATGTCAATCTGCAAAAAATTAGAAAATTTACTTTTTTTTCATCATTTTGATCTTTTCATCAGAATTTTCTAGGCAAGCTTTATAATTTTCACAAGTAGTTAAGAATTAGAGAAACTTAAAAAAAAAAATGTTTTTTTCTAATGTTACTAGGCAAGCTTTATAATTTTCCAAAGTAGTTAAAAATTAGAGAAACTTAAAAAAAAAAATGTTTTTTTCTAATGTTAATGGTAAGGGTGACTATGGTACTTTTATATTTTGTGGGACTTTCTTCAAGGATTTGTCCCATTAAACCTGTAATTTTAATGTGATGGTATTTTTTTTTCTATAAGATTTTTTGGAAACTAATTATAAATTAATTATTAATTAGTTTCGTTTCTTTTTTATCTCTTCTTTAAATTCTCTTTTGTTTTTCCTACAATTAACGAATGCTTTTATTTTCTCCTTTTATTATTTTCATGTGGGAAATCAGTTTATTCTACATGTATGTAGGTAATAATTATAATAGATCATTATTTGAGTTTGGACTTCGATAAAGTCCACTTTGAAATTTCCAATTTTTCAGTCTAATAGCCTAAATTGTGTGATACCAAAAATAAAATAGCAATTTCATTCGATTTAATAACTAGCATTACGAAAAAAAGCTGCAATGAAATTGTAAACTATGCAAATGAATTTCAAAAGCTGTTATGGCATCCCTTATGAGCAAAAGAGGTGTAAAAAACCAGTTTGACGCAAAGTACATAAAATATTCCCTGGAAAACATTTTGTATAAAAAAAAGTTAACAGTTGCATCGTTTCGAAGTCTTCACGTTCGCAACCCCTCCGGCGTACTTTCAAAGAAATTGATGAGATTTTAACAGCGAAATACGAAATCGCGAAAAATACTAATGGAGTTTAAGTACGAGTATTATTAAAATGAAGTAGGTACCTACCCTCTGGAAAAAAAAAAATGATGAAGTGTACTTATAATAAAAACAATACTTTCTCATTACTTTAAGTAATAGAAAGTAATAAATGTTACATTTTCAGATGATATTAATGTAGAAACAAACTTTGGCAATTAATGTAAGAAAGTACTTTGCGTCAGTCCATTGCTAAGGGAAAATAAATACTTGTCGCTTTTCCCCTCAGAGATTAAAAAATGTTAACCCATTTTGCCCCCTCCTTAGAACATTACTTGTTTAGAGCATTATTGCATGTGCTCATTTAGAACCAAATTAACCCATCATGTCTTTTTTTTCTCCCTATTGTGTAACTGTTATGAAAAAATCAAAGCTGTCAAAAGATTTTATTTTATTAAGATTATATTAATCACACTTTTCTATCACTTTTATTATTCAAAATAAACATTATTATTATTATTATTTTATCAAAACCAAAAGATGTGTGTTTTACGTGTGTTTTTTCCCCATCCTAAATCAGTCATAGGTACTAGTTTTTTTTCCAAGAGGTTTGATAGAGGGAACTGTAACTGCTAAGGTCGTATCGTCCCGAAAGCAAAGAGAGAAGGAAGACAGGATAGGAGAAAGCCAGCCGTTCCGAGAACGAACCTTATCTGTTCAGATTAAAATCCGCCCCGGGCCGGAGTCAAACCCGCGACCTAGCGCTTACAAGGCAGACGCGCTAGCCTCCAAGCTAACTAGGCTGGCTAAACCAAGTTTATGAAGTCGTGGTTCCAGCCAAAAGGGACCTGAAAATGAAGCAAAAGATGTCCAGAAAAGAAAGCCACAAGATCTTCTTACAACATAATAAATTACTTTTTCATTTTATTTTTTTAGTTAAAAAAATAACTAAGGTAGTTAAACATCGATGCTTTATACAAAACGTATGAAGTTACATATGTACAACAATTTTATTCAAGTCTTCAAGTTCAAGCTCTAATCCAAAGGCCTTGCGACATTCAAATAAACGGTAAAGGTTTTGGGGTAGAAAATAAAAAAAGAAAAAATTAACAAGTTCAACAAAAATCCATTACCCTCACTAGTACATACAACCTGAACAGGGCCCTATTCCAACGAGACAGTTCACACTCTAACCCCATCTCCCCTGCTGTCTAATTTTTCTGAAAGTCCCAACACGTAGAACGTTCAACTAGAATTCCAGACGTCTGACCCCAGATAACTTTGAGACGGACATTTGTCTACCAAAGTTCTAAACTTGGAGTGCGACAGTGTTCGTGGAATAAGGCCCACAGCTCTCAAATGTTCAACAGAAAGACTGGAAAGGAAGTCACCAAAGAATGGAGGAGGACAGGTAGAAAATAATCTCAACAAAAGGAAAACGAATTAAGGTAACATAAAGATAAAATTATAAAGTAAAGCCAAAAACAATATCACCACAGTGCAATAGTAGTCTGATCTCCACAGTTCTGGGCCTAATGTGCACCCAGATAGATGGCTGCAAGGAGAACAGGACTAAAAAAGTCCCTTCTTTTGACCTCACTACTTCGAAAACAGACCCTACCAGAAAGGATTAAATCTCCTTTTTTTACGGCTAGTAGTTTTTGAAATCAGACATTGCTAGCAGGGACCCACTTTTTCCGCCAGGCACTTTTTTTTGTTGTTGCATGGACTAATCTGCCTTGGTGTTGTAATGGTCAAGACACTCACTTAGGTGTTGTAATGGTCAAGACACTCACTTAGTATTCAGGAGTTCATGAGGTCAATCCCAGATGAGCTATGGAATTTTATCCTCAAAATTGTTTGAGAATGTGACCACAATAATAGTAGTATTATTTAATCTTTTTATTTGTCCCAGAATTCCCAGATGAGCTATGGAATTTTATCCTCAAAATTGTTTGAGAATGTGACCACAATAATAGTAGTATTATTTAATCTTTTTATTTACCTTTCAAACCTTCAGTGCCCATGCCCAATGCCTGAAAGGGGTGTTGTGTTGTACAATCATATGTGGAACAAATTTTTGGATTTTGTCATAATTTCCCTAAGCTATTGTGGTTCTTTTTCTCAAGCCATACTCAACTTAAATTGAGAAAAAAAAAAAAAAAACTGAATTCTACTGTGTACAAACAAACAAAGACAACTTCCGAAAAATTGGTAACAAAATAAAAGTTTATTGAAGTTGAAATGCAGTTGGTATCAGAAAAATATAAACAGTATAAAATGTAAATGTTATTTTGAAAATAAACAAGTTTTTCAAGCTTGGTGTCTTGAAATAATATTTTACTGATCTGTGAGCAAAATAAAGTGGAACACTAGAAGGCAAAATTCTCTTTTGTTTTTCCTACAATTAACGAATGCTTTTATTTTCTCCTTTTATTATTTTCATGTGGGAAATCAGTTTATTCTACATGTATGTAGGTAATAATTATAATAGATCATTATTTGAGTTTGGACTTCGATAAAGTCCACTTTGAAATTTCCAATTTTTCAGTCTAATAGCCTAAATTGTGTGATACCAAAAATAAAATAGCAATTTCATTCGATTTAATAACTAGCATTACGAAAAAAAGCTGCAATGAAATTGTAAACTATGCAAATGAATTTCAAAAGCTGTTATGGCATCCCTTATGAGCAAAAGAGGTGTAAAAAACCAGTTTGACGCAAAGTACATAAAATATTCCCTGGAAAACATTTTGTATAAAAAAAAGTTAACAGTTGCATCGTTTCGAAGTCTTCACGTTCGCAACCCCTCCGGCGTACTTTCAAAGAAATTGATGAGATTTTAACAGCGAAATACGAAATCGCGAAAAATACTAATGGAGTTTAAGTACGAGTATTATTAAAATGAAGTAGGTACCTACCCTCTGGAAAAAAAAAAATGATGAAGTGTACTTATAATAAAAACAATACTTTCTCATTACTTTAAGTAATAGAAAGTAATAAATGTTACATTTTCAGATGATATTAATGTAGAAACAAACTTTGGCAATTAATGTAAGAAAGTACTTTGCGTCAGTCCATTGCTAAGGGAAAATAAATACTTGTCGCTTTTCCCCTCAGAGATTAAAAAATGTTAACCCATTTTGCCCCCTCCTTAGAACATTACTTGTTTAGAGCATTATTACATGTGCTCATTTAGAACCAAATTAACCCATCATGTCTTTTTTTTTTTTCTCCCTATTGTGTAACTGTTATGAAAAAATCAAAGCTGTCAAAAGATTTTATTTTATTAAGATTATATTAATCACACTTTTCTATCACTTTTATTATTCAAAATAAACATTATTATTATTTTATCAAAACCAAAAGATGTGTGTTTTACATGTGTTTTTTTCCCCATCCTTAATCAGTCATAGGTACTAGTTTTTTTCCAAGAGGTTTGATAGAGGGAACTGTAACGGCTAAGGTCGTATCGTCCCGAAAGCGAAGAGAGAAGGAAGACAGGATAGGAGAAAGCTAGCCGTTCCGAGAACGAACCTTATCTGTTCAGATTAAAATCCACCCCGGGCCGGAGTCAAACCCGCGACCTAGCGCTTACAAGGCAGACGCGCTACCCTCCAAGCTAACTAGACTGGCTAAACCAAGTTTATGAAGTCGTGGTTCCAGCCAAAAGGGACCTGAAAATGAAGCAAAAGATGTCCAGAAAAGAAAGCCACAAGATCTTCTTACGACATAATAAATTACTTTTTCATTTTATTTTTTTAGTTAAAAAAATAACTAAGGTAGTTAAACATCGATGCTTTATACAAAACGTATGAAGTTACATATGTACAACAATTTTATTCAAGTCTTCAAGTTCAAGCTCTAATCCAAACGCCTTGCGACATTCAAATAAACGGTAAAGGTTTTGGGGTAGAAATTGGAAAAAAGAAAAAAATTAACAAGTTTAACAAAAATCCATTACCCTCACTAGTACATACAACCTGAACAGGGCCCTATTCCAACGAGACGATTCACACTCTACCCCCATCTCCCCCTAATTTTTCTGAAAGCCCCAACAGGTAGGTCGTTCAACTTCGGGATATTTTTGAGGCGGACATTTGTAAAAGCTACCAAAGTTCTAAACTTGGAGTGCGACAGTGTTCGTGAAATAAGGCCCACAGCTCTCAAATGTTCAACAGAAAGATTGGAAAGGAAGTCACCAAAGAATGGAGGAGGACAGGTAGAAAATAATCTCAACAAAAGGAAAACGAACTAAGGTAACATAAAGATATAATTATAAAGTAAAGCCAAAAACAATATCACCACAGTGCAATAGTAGTCTGATCTCAACAGTTCTGGGCTGTAAAATTAAACTCCACAGTTCTGGGCCTAATGTGCACCCAGATAGATGGCTGCTAGGAGAACAGGACTAAAAAAGTTCCTTCTTTTGACCTCACTACTTCGAAAACAGACCCTGCCAGAAAGGATTAAATCTCCTTTTTTTACGGCTAGTAGTTTTTGAAATCAGACATTGCTAGCAGGGACCCACTTTTTCCGCCAGGCACTGTCAACAGAGACTAAAAGTTCAAAGTCCCTTTTTTAACCCCAGTAGGTCAAAATCAGACATTGTATGCTGGGACTGAAAAGTCCCTTCTTTTTACCCCAGTAGTTCGAAACCAGGCCTTATCAACTATCTGGGATTAAAAGTCCCTTTTTTCCCGTAAATTTTAAAGTCCGTTTTTCACCCCCAGGAAGTCGAAATCAGACTATCCCTTATCCTAAACCAGACAATCAAATACTTATCCCCAACCAGGCTCGGCTCTCTCAATCCCCGGAGAGGGGACACAGCCTCAACGGAACCGAATAGACACGGGAAGGGACATTGCGTCCGGCCCTGCCCCCTGCTATCCCGTGGACCCTACCGATTCATCCCCTGTCGTCGAGCTGCTAGACCCGTCACGTGCCAGGCCTGTGCGGGCCGCTATACGTGCGGAGCGGCGTAGACTGCCTGCTTCCTTCTTGCGATCTGCCAGGGAGCGGTTTCGAGTAAGGGCCTCGCGCGCTGAGGGTTTGGCCTGCTCGTCCTCCGACCCTGATTGAGCCCATTTGAGCACGCTTTGATCCCACTGAAAGAGGGAAAGGGGGACTTGGGATTAGTCATCATCAAATCCTCAGTAGTTCCAGAAATCGGTCGACTATGAACACGGATTAGGATTAGTAACAAGCGAAAAATATTAAAAAGAACACAAAGTAGGCACTTTAAAGAAGGATTTTTTTTTTTTTTTTTAAGGTTTGATAGAGGGAACTGTAACTGCTAAGGTCTTATCGTCCCAAAAACAAAGAGAGGACAAAGATAGGATAGGAAAAACCGAAAAAGCCAGCCGTTCCAAGAACAAACCTTATTGATTTAGGATAAAATCCGCCTCGAGCGGGAATCGAACCCGAGGCCTAGCGAGGCGTTACCAACCAAGCTAACCAGGCTGGCCCAGTATTTAACTCTGGATTAAATTAACTGAAAACTATCCATGGTAAGATTGGACATTAAGGATACAGAGTATACTTACGGATTTACTTAAGGATAAAAGTATACTTACGGATACACTGACAAGTTCTCCGCGGTATGGATGCCAAGATACATCTCTCACACAAGCTCTATGTCCATTCAATATGCTCTCTATTTTACCAGTCAATACGTCGTACACTGAAACGATAAAAGGGTTGAAAATGGTTTAGTAAAGGTTGAAGTTTTGTTACCAAACTTCAAATTCTGCATTTAAAAAACATATAAAGAGCTATCATATTTGATACCCAGTCCTCTTTTGTGAAGTGTGTCAGGGTATCATAAATATATGATACCCATGGCACCAATGGAATATGCTATGGGTATCAGACATGATACCCATGGTACGCAATGTGTTAAAAAATCAAATCAAATGATGAATCTTTGTGGTAAAGCAGAGAGTTTCTTCACAACTTTTGTGGATATCATAGCATTACTAAGAGCCTCCTTTACTATTAATTCTCATTCATCTTCTTCTTTTTCTTCGCCTTTTCCCGTGTACTGACGGGGTAGGCGTTTTTCGTCAGCCTCTCAATCAGCCCTAACTAGGGTGATTGCTTTGGGCTGACATTTGGTTTTGGCTACAAAAATTTTACGAGTGGATGCCCTTCGCAATCAACATTTGCTTTTTGACATATCTACTTACATACTATACGTCCTGCAGCACAGCCTGTATAGATATATCTCTGTCCTGTACTGAAAGCAGGCGAGAATCTACACCGAATCAATGTCTGTTCAATATGCTCTCTATTTTACCAGTCAATACGTCGTACACTGAAACGATAAAAGGGTTGAAAATGGTTTAGTAAAGGTTGAAGTTTTGTTACCAAACTTCAAATTCTGCATTTAAAAAACATATAAAGAGCTATCATAGGATCCAGACTTCAAATTCTGCATTTAAAAAACATATAAAGAGCTATCATATTTGATACCCAGTCCTCTTTTGTGAAGTGTGTCAGGGTATCATAAATATATGATACCCATGGCACCAATGGAATATGCTATGGGTATCAGACATGATACCCATGGTACGCAATGTGTTAAAAAATCAAATCAAATGATGAATCTTTGTGGTAAAGCAGAGAGTTTCTTCACAACTTTTGTGGATATCATAGCATTACTAAGAGCCTCCTTTACTATTAATTCTCATTCATCTTCTTCTTTTTCTTCGCCTTTTCCCGTGTACTGACGGGGTAGGCGTTTTTCGTCAGCCTCTCAATCAGCCCTAACTAGGGTGATTGCTTTGGGCTGACATTTGGTTTTGGCTACAAAAATTTTACGAGTGGATGCCCTTCGCAATCAACATTTGCTTTTTGACATATCTACTTACATACTATACGTCCTGCAGCACAGCCTGTATAGATATATCTCTGTCCTGTACTGAAAGCAGGCGAGAATCTACACCGAATCAATGTCTGAAGCGAGTAAGTTTTAGATAACACTTCAGTCGATCATTTAAGACCGGTTTTAGCGTTATCTATGTTAAGCTACGCCGAGCAAGGCCAATAAATGGATGGGTGACTTAAAGTTAATTGAGTAATTGTGGGATTTTTTTTTCACATTTTCTCACACAATTGAGCTCTGATCTTGAAATTTGTCGCGACGACCTATGAACTCAAAGCGAGAAAGTTTTAGATAACACTTCAGTCGATCATTTAAGACCGGTTTTAGCGTCACCTATGTTAAGCTACGCCGAGCAAGGCCAATTAATGGATGGGTGATTTGAACATTATATTGGGAATAAAGGGAGAACGGGCTCTAGTCTTGATTTTAAATCATTACATGAAAGTAAAATCAAAATCAATGTCTGTAGAACAGTGTGGCCCCTATACGTCATCACAGATGTGTCGCCCTCCAGGAGAGACTTGGTCATTGTTACTGAAAAATGAGAACAAAACAATGAAATATGTACTAATAGGTATGTACCTATATTATGAGTAGCGAAAATCGGAAAAATCTTTCGAAAGCTATATCGAAAATTATTTCAGAATTGGGGCCAATATGGGACCCCCAAAGACCCGTAGCCTGTCAAATGAAAGTACAAAAAAAAATAGTGAAAATCACTAGTGCATGGCCGCCATCTTGTCCTACCTTGTGTAAATTATTTTTAAGCATTATCACTTTTTCTACTTGTAACTCTCATTATTGCATACTTTCGTAGAAAAAGAGAACCGATGGGGGGGGGGGGGAATCATTTTGTGGAAATCAAATACAGAAAATAAGTGTTGAAAAAAGTACTGTCCCTAGAAGAAAAGATAAGTTATTTAAAGTACCTCCTCAATCGTTCTCACAAGGCTGAGTGCACTCCGAACTCCAAGAACAGAGCCCAAAATAACTTCGATCCCGCCGGGATTCGAACCCGGGACCTCCGGTGGGCAAGCCTCGCATAATACCCACTCGGCACTTACCGTTTTCTGACCAACTTGAATAAGCAAACATGTTTCCGTCCGAGCTGAATGCAGTGTCTATAATACTCCAGCCCACATCCAGACCATTGATCTTACGCAGTAATGTGTAGTCACTGTGTGATGTGTCATACAGACGCATGGTCTTGTCTGAAAACAACAAGAAAAAATACTTTTAGCTAAATGCAGTGTCTATAATACTCCAGCCTACATCCAGAAAAACAACAAGAAAATGGCCTTACTTTGTCTGAAAACAAGAAAAAAATACTTTCAGTCAGCCTAGTTAGCTTGCAGGGTAATTGGGGAATGCTCGTGAGTTGTAAGCGCTAAGCGGCGGTTCGCCCGCCCGGGGCGGATTTTATCCTGAACGGATAATGTTCGTTCTCGGAACGGCTGGATTTTTCCTATCCTGTCTTCCTTCTCTCTTCAATTTCGGGACGATAAGACCCTAGCAATTACAGTTCCCTCTATCAACCCTCCTCGAAAAAAAAACTCTAGAGCGCCACGTCCGACGTACAGGGGAATGAATACGAATACCAACCATGCACAATGCTGCTTAACTTCAGTGATCCGTCGGGAGTTGGTCTATTGTCTATTCAACGTCCCATTGCCTCAAGCTAAAACAGAAGCACCTAAAATTCGTAATATCAGTAGGTAGGTAACTTGCAGAGCGCTGGTGCTCCAACACTTTCTCTTGTGAACGGATCTTTTTTCTACAAAAAAAAAAAAAAAAAAAAAAAAAAAAAAGCAAACATATTTGTAGAAGACCAAGGATCAAACTCTGAAGGGTTGTGACAAAATTTACCACTGGAAAGTTGTCAACTTGAGCATTCTCTAATGACTATGAATTCAGGGTGGAATGGTAGAGATTGCCCCAGGCAATAATTTCGCCCTTTGTGTGTGATATCTTGTTCTTGTGTACAAAGAATTTTAACCAATAAAGAATCTAAATAATAAACAAATGAATTCAACCCTGGGGACCCTCACAATATCTTTTCAAATTCCTCAAGACTTACCTTACATAGACCATCATCCCCTCCACTGTACAAAATATTGGAAGACTCATCGGCAAAACACACCGTGTTTACATCATCACCATGACCCTTGATCTGAAACCAAATAATAGTCCTTATTTGCCTGCACCTACATTTTATTTTAAGAGGTTTCATAGAGGGAATTGTCACTACTGAGGTCTTAATGTCACGAAATCGAAGAGAAGAAAGACAGGCTAGGAGAAAGCAAGGCGTTCCGAGAACGAACCTTTTCTGCTGTTTAGGATGAAGTTCGCCCCGAGCAGGAATCGAACCAGTGACCAAATTGTTCCTTCTAAAACTTGCAAGTTAACATTCAAAGGTAATTTTTTATTTCCATTGGGTATGAATAGTATTAAATTTAAAGAGCAAGCACAAGACCTCATGATGGTTGACTGTGGTTCAGGACAAGCCAGCCAATTTAACATGGTTAGAGCTAGAGACCATCACCCTGGTGTATAGCAGATACAAAAAGATATCTTTTCTTTTACTGAGGTCTTAAAGTCACGAAATCGAAGAGAAGAAAGAGAGGCTAGGAGAAAGCAAGGCGTTCCGAGAACGAACCTTTTCTGCTGTTTAGGATGAAGTTCGCCCCGAGCAGGAATCGAACCAGTGACCAAACGGTTACAAAACAGGAGCACTACCCTCCAAGCTAACTAGACTGGCAACTGGCTCTAATAGATTTTGTTAGAAGAGTAAATATTGGGTTGTATTGAAGTCGGTTGGGTTGTTAGGAGTATCCTTTGTTAGAAAAAAAATCTATGGGGTGGACTCAGTAAAATGAGTGTTTACCTTGAGCGCACACTTCTTGTTGTCCAAATCGTACACGTACAGACAGCCATCGTTGGCGCCGTGACCTAGCGCTTACAAAACAGGAGCACTACCCCCCAAGCTAACTGGGCTGGCAACTGACTCTAATAGATTTTGTTAGAAGAGTAACTATTGGGTTGTATGGAAGTCGGCTAGGTTGTTAGGAGTAACCTTTGTTAGAAAAAAAAATCTACGGGGTGGACTCAGTAAAATGAGTGTTTACCTTGAGCGCACACTTCTTGTTGTCCAAATCGTACACGTACAGACAGCCATCGTTGGCGCCACCCAGTATTTCCGACGAGTCATGTGAGAAGGTCAGTGAGAACACACAGAATCTCCCTCCCTCAGGACACAACTGTAGAGTATCCTGCTGCTCACTGTCACCTCCCTGATGCCATACGTGCACTGGACCTTTTCTTTATTCTGCTATTGCCATTTGGCAAAAGCTAAAGCTGCTAAAACAACAACAATAGTACTAAATTAGACAATGGATTGTTTCATTTAATTTATCTACCTTGCCCATTTTCCAACATCCCAGTGGTCCATTGAAAATTAAAATAAAATAAAAAGATGACAACTTGGATGAATGATAGGTATTTGAAAATGGGAGCCAATCAATTAGGTACTTTTGTCCCACTTCTAATGGGTAAATAGTTAAGTACATCCTGCATACAAACTATCAAACAACTCCTTCTGATTCACAGGTGATCTCATTCCATCCAAACTGAAAATCTGGTATACGGAAATTGACTGCAAGCCCTACTGGAACAATGTGATCCAATGTTTCAAATGTTTATGATACAGGCATCTGTCCACCACATGCAAGGGTTACCCCCGATGCAGCAAGTGTGGTGGACGCAAGGAAGATGATCACAAGTGTTCCTTGCAGACATTGAAATGTGCCAATTGCAAGGGAGAGCATGATGCAATGAATAAGGAATGCCCCGTGTATGTATTCAACAAGGAATGCAATGAAATCATGGCCAATTCAAATGTGGACTACAAAACAGCGGTCAATCTCCATGCCAAGAAGATTAAATTTGCACAAACCGTCCTGAGCAAAATTGATACAACAGAAAATATTGTTGAAGCATTAATGAAACAATTTGATACCAATAAGATTTTTGTAAAAACACTTGTGAAAAAAGTACTGAGTGACATCAAGTGAAACTGTTCTCCCTTTCATACCCCCTCATTCCAAGTTGATAAGAAACTACAATATTATTTACAAAATGATGTACAAAACATGTTGTGAATATTATTCTTACTTCAACAGAAAACTCTTGTTCTTGTAATTTCCTCCAAAAATGCTTGCCTTCTAGTGTTCCACTTTATTTTGCTCACAGATCAGTAAAATATTATTTCAAGACACCAAGCTTGAAAAACTTGTTTATTTTCAAAATAACATTTACATTTTATACTGTTTATATTTTTCTGATACCAACTGCATTTCAACTTCAATAAACTTTTATTTTGTTACCAATTTTTCTGAAGTTGTCTTTGTTTGTCTGTACACAGTAGAATTCAGTTTTTTTTTTTTTTTCTCAATTTAAGTTGAGTATGGCTTGAGAAAAAGAACCACAATAGCTTAGGGAAATTATGACAAAATCCAAAAATTTGTTCCACATATTAAACAACACAACACCCCTTTCAGGCATTGGGCATGGGCACTGAAGGTTTGAAAGGTAAATAAAAAGATTAAATAATACTACTATTATTGTGGTCACATTCTCAAACAATTTTGAGGATAAAATTCCATAGCTCATCTGGGAATTCTGGGATTGACCTCATGAACTCCTGAATACTAAGTGAGTGTCTTGACCATTACAACACCAAGGCAGATTAGTCCATGCAACAACAAAAAAAAAGTAAGTCATCTTACCTTGAGCTCCTGTCAAAAGTCTATCCCCAGATTTGGAGAAAGTTCCCGTGAACACTTTGCCACTGCAATAAATTAGTAAAAAAAAAGTAAGTCATCTTACCTTGAGCTCCTGTCAAAAGTCTATCCCCAGATTTGGAGAAAGTTCCCGTGAACACTTTGCCACTGGTCATCTTACCTTGAGCTCCTGTCAAAAGTCTATCCCCAGATTTGGAGAAAGTTCCCGTGAACACTTTGCCACTGTATCTTCCAACTTGATGTGACACTTTGTTCGGCAAGTACATGTTGTTAATTTTGCACCGCTCACTGTGAGAAAAACCACGGGCTGCACACTGTCTCTTGGTAATCATTGACAGAAGATCTGGGGCTCGTTTAGTTCCTTTTTTGGACAACAATGCTCCACTGCTCTGTTCTGTGATGAGTTTGATTTCACTTTGCTGTGGAAAGAAATAAAAAATACTGTATCTTAGTTGGTGTTTATTAGCTTATGCTTCACTTGCATAACCAATGTCAGTAGGTAGTGTAAGTTATTGGGTTATTTTATAATCTGGAGGTTGGTAGCAAGTCCCAGTCTTCATTTAGGAAAAAAAAAAAGTATATTTATTGAGAAAAAAAGTTGTTGTTTTAAAATGCTTGGAGTTGACTATTCAGTGATTTTCCCTGTAATTGAGAAAAAACAGGTAGTGTAAGTTATTGGGTTATTTTATAATCTGGAGGTTGTAGCAAGTCCAAGTCTTCATTTAGGAAGAAAAAGTATATTTATTGAGAAAAAAAGTTGTTGTTTTAAAATGCTTGGAGTTGACTATTCAGTGATTTTCCCTGTAATTGAGAAAAAATATTTAAAAACAAAAAATCATTTTTGATTGAGGAGAAAGAAATGTTTTAGGTAAGGTACTTACATTTAAAACTTCAGTATTTGGTTTGTATTTGGGTCCATAGTTTGGTACACGAGGTCGCACATAGTAATCATCTGAGTCCTCTTCTGACTGTGGAACAATATGCACCACACCACTGAAATAAAGACCAAGGCAACTGAAGTTAAGGTAATTTACCCATTACGTCAGACATCTTATCAATTCTCATCTTTTCATTTTATTTTTATGAGAATGCACCCAGAACATTGCTTTAAAAAAAAAATAAAAAATATCATTGAATTTTTCTGGAACCCCAAAAAAACCTAGTTCAGATCTTGATTTTGATGGACTGGAAAAGTTTCAAATGTGGATTTGTTTCAGATGATTTTGATCAATGTCAATGTTGATCAAAATATTGACAGTTGGGCACTACTGAACTACAGAACTACACATGACCAATACCTTACCTTCTGATAAGGTACTGCAACACATTGACCAATTCATTCCTATCATTGAGAGCACTTAGGTTACTCTCAACTTCCATGCTATCATCGTCCCCAACTGAAACCGAGTCATTTGGATTATCGTCTGCATCATCTTCATTGTCATTGTACATCATCCTTCGTAACTGTCTCTGTCTTGTTCGAATGGTATCACCATCAACTTCTCCATCACCGGGAGCACTTGGGTCATTTGCGTTACCATTTTCTTGATTCATCCTGTTAGCGTTCCCAGATAGAATGTCTCTTCTGTAGGAACTGTAGGGCTGTCCCATTTAATAAACCACTCAAACTACTATGTCACAAATTGTTCTTTGTAATGCAGACTGATTTTAGAATTCACACTACTGATCTACCTATTTAATATGCTATTTATTCATTATTTCTGTAATACATTAGGTGGTGTTTGAGTTAACTCCCTTGTTAACAATCTACTGTTACCTAATCAATTTCTACATGTTTTTAATGCATAGTGCTTTTCAACAAAAGAGTATTGACCGGGGATTAGAATACCCACTAACAATATACCTAGGTATTTAAACTTAACTGATAACTTTCTAGCAAATCCTATTCAAGCTATTGCTTAGTTTTCAATTGTTTTTCATGGGATAGGTACCTACTGTGTTACAAAAGATGTTGTAATCATACCCAGTGAAAAGTTGAAAACTACTTAGCAACTAGCAACAGAGTTATGCTTTTCAACAAGAGTATTGACCGGTGATATTCTACCACTAACAATATAGGTATTTAAAATTAACTGATAACTTTCTAGCAAATCCTATTCAAGCTATTGCTTATTTTTCAATTGTTTTTCATGGGATAGGTGCCTGTGTTACAAAAGATGTTGTAATCATACCCAGTGAAAAGTTGAAAACTACTTAGCAACTAGCAACTGAGTTCAACAAAGAACAGTTTTCTTTTTGAGTTGTGATACCCAATTGGTTTTTGGTTACCTACCACCTACAACTACAATAGTCAACTTGAATCTACTGATTCTACTAAGGCATAAACAACTTTGTCGGGGCAAAAATATTCAGAGCTCATGATAGGTTTCATAAAGTGCTCTAGTCTCTAGTGTTATTCTTATTCTGAGGCTCTAGGCTTGTAATGGTTTGAAAACACACAAGAGAAAATGTATACTGGAGAGAACAGTTCTTCAATCTTCACTTCTCCTCCTCCATGTACCTAGGTATTTAAACTTAACTGATAACTTTCTAATAAATCCTATTCAAGCTATTGCTTATTTTTCAATTGTTTTTGATGGGATAGGTACCTACTGTGTTACAAAAGATGTTGTAATCATACCCAAGTGAAAAGTTGAAAACTACCTACTTGGCAACTAGCAACTGAGTTCAACAAAGAACAGTTTTCTTTTTGACTTCTGATACCCAATTGGTTTTTGGTTACCTACCACCTACAACTACAATAGTCAATTTGAATCTACTAAATTACTGATTCAACTAAGGCATAAACTTTGTTCGGGCAAAAATATTCAGAGCTCATGATAGGTTTCATAAAGTGCGAGGCTCTAGGCTTGTAATGGTTTGAAAACACACAAGAGAAAATGTATTACTGATTCTACTAAGGCATAAACTTTGTCGGGGCAAAAATATTCAGAGCTCATGATAGGTTTCATAAAGTGCGAGGCTCTAGGCTTGTGCTTGTAATGGTTTGAAAACACACAAGAGAAAATGTATACTGGAGAGAACAGTTCTTCAATCTTCACTTCTCCTCCTCAAAGGGCCGAAACAAAAAAGTAAATGGGAAGAGAAAAGCAAGCACACCATTCACACCACTGGAAAAACGATTTGCGAAATACTATATAGAAATTACCAACGATTCCTACCAACGAAACTACAAATTCGTCAGGGTGTGACAAAAGACAATGTAGCAATGTTTTTGGTAACAATGTAATGTGTACCTATCTTTGAATTTTCTGTGCCAAATTTCATCAAAATGCCATCGCAAGTTACAGTGGAACATTCAAACATCTAAACAATCTAAACCAAATGCAAAACTGTCGAGTTAAAACGTAGACCTCACTATTGTTTGGTGAAAAATACCTGTTCATTGGTCCAAGTAAGTTAGTAAGTGAAAAACAATAAAATTGTTAACAATAAAATTGTTTTTCCTTTTGAGCGGTTTGTCCAACCTCAATTGAATGTCACAAAAATGTTCAACACATAAACGAAATCTGATCATAAAAATTTCAAGCCTGATAGGGCCTTCTTTTTAGTGAGGCCTAGAGTTCACTATAAGTAAGTATTAAATATGAAGCTTTCTTATGACTAAGTACAGCTTGAAAATTTATTGTACCTATTTTTTAATTACTACAAAGAGGTGGACCTTTACTATCTAAAACTAAAATTATAAGGGAACCTAGTAGTACACCCAACAAACCTAGAATTATTTGTGCCTAAATAAAATAAAATATGATAAAATGGGAAAGAGATTGGTATACCCAAACCTAGAATTATTTGTGCCTAAATAAAATAAAATATGATAAAATGGGAAAGAGATTGGTATACCGAGAACTGACTGCAGCTGGTTGCCCTGTAATGTTGAAGCAGGGACCTGAATGGTGACCACCCGACCCTCACGGTTAGTAGACCCATGTTGTGCTGGCAATGTAATCTGAATGGGGATTTTCTTATTCAAATCTTGAGCGAGTGGATTCATGTTGGAATTGGGTGCTTGTTGTTGCTGAGGTGGAGGGGGTACTTGTTGATGTTGTGAAACGGCTTGCTGGTGCTGTAAAAGCAAACAATGTTCATGCATGAGCATATTTTATTTAGCAAACAAGATGCATACCTAGCTATTCTAAATTTTAACAAGACTAAATATTAATTGGAAAACAGGTAGGAGAAAGCCAGCTGTTCTGAGAACAAACCTTACCTGTTTAGGATTCAGGTTGGAACTTGGTGCTTGTTGTTGCTGAGGTGGAGGGGGTACTTGTTGATGTTGTGAAACGGCTTGCTGGTGCTGTAAAAGCAAACAATGTTCATGCAAATTCATGTTGGAATTGGGTGCTTGTTGTTGCTGAGGTGGAGCGGGTACTTGTTGATGTTGTGAAACGGCTTGCTGGTGCTGTAAAAGCAAACAATGTTCATGCATGAGCATATTTTATTTAGCAAACAAGCCTCACGATTAGTAGACCCATGTTGTGCTGGCAATGTAATCTGAATGGGGATTTTCTTGTTCAAATCTTGAGCGAGTGAATTCAGGTTGGAACTGGGTGCTTGTTGTTGCTGAGGTGGAGGGGGTACTTGTTGATGTTGTGAAACGGCTTGCTGGTGCTGTGAAAGCAAACAATGTTCATGCATGAGCGTATTTTATTTAGCAAACAAGATGCATACTTACCTATTCTAAATTTTAACAAGACTAAATATTAATTGGAAAACAGGTAGGAGAAAGCCAGCTGTTCTGAGAACAAACCTTATGTGTTTAGGATAAAGTTTACCCAGGGTAGGAATTGAACCCATGATCTAGCACTTACAAAGCAGGTAACTAGGCTGGCAACCTGAGGTTTGATAAATTTTACCCAGGGTATGAATTGAACCCATGTTCTAGCACTTACAAGGCAGGTAACTAGGCTGGCAACCTGAGGTTTAAATGTTAAAACAATGTGTTTTGATTTGAACCCCTTATGCCTCATCTTACCACAGAGAGTTTTCAGTTAACCCAGAGTTTAAGAAGTACTGGCCTGTGTCAATCAAAAGGGTGACATCAAAGAAAACCCTTGACACAGTGTTGACTCTCAGTGGTTGGCCATTAATAACTTTACTATACACACCTTAACCGGTTGTTGCTGTTGTTGGATAGGAGGTTGAGATTGTTGAGGTTAAATGTGTTTAGATTTGAACCTCTTATGCCCCATCTTACCACAAAGAGTTTTCGGTTAATCCAGAGTTTAAGAAGTACTGGCCTGTGTCAATCAAAAGGGTGACATCAAAGAAAACCCTTGACACAGTGTTGACTCTCAGTGGTTGGCCATTAATAACTTTACTATACACACCTTAACCGGTTGTTGCTGTTGTTGGATAGGAGGTTGAGATTGTTGAGGTTGCTGCTGTTGAGTCTGCTGCCGTGGCTGTTGATACACTTGAACAGTTTTCTGATCGGGTAACTTGTGGGTTTCAGTTTCAGTTTCAACACTCTCCAATGCTTTGCTACTCACCTAAAAAATAAAAGAGGGAGAGATGAAGTTAAGAATGGAATAAGAAGAGTGAGATAGAAAGCATACAAATGTGTATCATAGCATGCTTACCTCAGACACAGAACTACAATTTTATTATTTGTTAGGTTTATATTAGACATCCTATGTATTAACATTATTCTTACTATTTATATTATTATTGGATACTTGTGTTTTCTTCTCCGACTTGAGTTTCACCAACTTTTTAGGCTTCTTGATTGATTGATTACCTAACAAATCAACGGGTAAAACCCATGTATTCTTCATGGGAAATGAATTGAAAAAGAAAACACAAGTATCCAAAAATAATATAAACGGTAAGAAAACAGAACTACAAGTCAGCAGCTAAAAACCAGCTTCATAGGCTGACAGAGCTACTCAAACATTTCTCAACCTTTCTTTATTCCAGGGATCACCAACCCGTTGATCACATGAGCTTTTGGTAGCTCACAAGAGGTTTTCTGATAGCTTGCAGCTGGTTTCAGTTTCGACACTCTCCAATGCTTTGCTACTCACCTAGAAAATAAAAGAGGGAGAGATAAAGTTAAGAATGGAATAAAAAGACTGAGATAGGAAGAATGCAGATAGGTAGCATAGCATGCTTATATCAGACATAGAACTACAAGTCAGTAGCTAAAAAATAGCTTCATAGGCTGACAGAGCTACTCAAACATTTCTCATTCTCACCAACCTGTTGATCACATGAGCTTCTGGTAGCTCACAAGAGGTTTTCTGATAGCTTGCAGCTCATGATCAGCAGCACAAATTAGGCCTGTTTTTCATTCCTACGCCACATCGATGCGGCGTTCACTCTGTGTCAGGAGTGGGGGTAAAAAGTGGAAATTCAACAAACATGACGACATCTAGTGGATAAATTACGAAACATTTTTTCCTGAAGCTACTTGAGACTCGCATCAGTGATTTAAGACACAGCGTTGACGCTAAAGTAGGGGAAGTGGAATGAAAAACACGCGTTGGGTTCGCATCACACCCACGTCGGAATGAAAAACAGACCTATTGAGAGCAACTCTACTGGGAACCAAAAAATTATTTTGTTACATTATAAATTTCTGAATCTCAGGCTAAAGGTAGCTCACTTGGTCATTTGAGTAGCTTGTGACCCATAAAAGGTTAATGACCCCTATATTATAGCTATATTAAAAAGCTGTAGTCCAGCTACCGACCATTGTTAACACATTAGATATCCACCAACAGCCCAGAAAGTTGGTGAGACTTTCTTAGATAGCTTACAAAGGTGCATTTTGTCCAACTGGACTAGAATGTTACTCAACACCATTGGTGATTACAAGACGCCCATAGCCAGACTGCCTCCTGTCCTCACCAAATCCAGTCAATACTTATATCCACCAACAGCCCAGAAAGTTGGTGAGACTTTCTTAGATTTAGATAGCTTACAAAGGTGCATTTTGTCTAACCAGACTAGAATGTTACTCAACACCATTGGTGATTACAAGACGCCCATAGCCAGACTGCCTCCTGTCCTCACCAAATCCAGTCAATACTTACAGAACTACAAGTCAGTAGCTAAAAATAGCTTCATAGGCTGACAGAGCTAGGTACTCAAACATTTCTCAACCTTGCTTTATTCTCACCAACCCATTGATCACATAAGCTTCTGGTAGCTCACAAGAGGTTTTCTGATAGCTTGCAGCTCATGATCAGCAGCACAAATTGAGAGCAACTCTACTGGGAACCAAAAAAATTATTTTGTTAAATCATAAATTTCTGAATCTTGGGCTAAAGGTAGCTCACTTGGTCATTTGAGTAGCTTGTGACCCATAAAAGGTTAATGACCCCTACATTATATAGCTATATTAAAAAGCTGTAGTCCAGCTACCAACCATTATTAACACATTAGATATCCACCAACAGCTCAGAAAGTTGGTGAGACTTTCTTAGATAGCTTACAAAGGTGCATTTTGTCCAACCGGACTAGAATGTTACTCAAAACCATTGGTGATTACAAGACGCCCATAGCCAGACTGCCTCCTGTCCTCACCAAATCCAGTCAATACTTAGGTCATGGTTACGTACCAGGTTGGGTTAGGCAAGGTTGGTAAACTAACCTGGCTTTTAAATTACCACTCCTATACCAAACTGTAGAAACAATGTCCTGTCTCAACTACTTCAAACTCAACCCAACCCGGTACATAACCACAACCTTAAGCAACCATTCGAATCACTGTGGCAAACTCGGTCTTCTACTTACAAGCTTGGCCTCCCAGATATGTTTGAGCTCCTGTAGCACTTGCTCATCCACTCCTTCCTCTTGGAAAGCTTCCCCACTCCTATACCAAACTGTAGAAACAATGTCCTGTCTCAACTACTCCGAACTCAACCCAACCCGGTACATAACCACAACCTTAAGCAACCATTTGAATCACTGTGGCAAACACGGTCTTCTACTTACAAGCTTGGCCTCCCAGATATGTTTGAGCTCCTGTAGCACTTGCTCATCCACTCCTTCCTCTTGGAAAGCTTCCTTCACATTGTTGATGACATCGGCTATCACTGCTTGGTACAACTTCATGGTAAGACTTTGTGGTGTACCTGCCATTGTGAGCGCTAACTGGAAGAACGAGATTATCTAGAGACTAAACTGTAGTACCGTGGAGTAGATATCCTAGAGAAATCAGTATTTAAAGACGTATACAGAAGCCATACGGCGGAAATTTCACTCGCACACACCGAAAAAGAAAATCCGGAAAATTTTGTTTGTTTACTTTTTGATTTTTTTCAACTTTGCACAGAGAATTTTTTTCCTCGTTAAAAAGTTCTCTGTGCTTCATGCGGCGGCTCTTGATTTTTAAAAAGGGCTTTGTGGTGTACCTGCCATTGTGAGCGGTAACTGGAAGAACGAGATTATCTAGAGACTAAACTGTAGTACCGTGGAGTAGATATCCTGGAGAAATCAGTATTTAAAGACTTATACGGAAGCCATACGGCGGAAATTTCACATTCACTTGCACACACCGAAAAAGAAAATCCGGAAAATTTTGTTTGTTTACTTTTTGATTTTTTTTTCAACTTTGCACAGAGAAAAAAATGTTTTTTCCTCGTTGAAAAGTTCTCTGTGCTTTATGCGGCGGCTCTTGATTTTTTAAAAAGGTCAGCTGTTTTTCATTCAAACACTGCGTCGCGTCGATGCGAAAACAACCCCGCGTTGATGGGTACCTATTTTTGATTTCACTTCCCCTCCTAGCGTCTCTCTTCGAGTGAACTCGGCGTCTTAGATTCCAGAAGCGACTCTCGAGTAGCATCAAGTTTAAAATTATTTTGCAATATCTCGAGATAGCGGATCCGCTAGATGTCATGTTTCTTGATTTTCCACAATTTTTATTTTCACTCCTCCTGAATTTAGGACGCGGCGTCCACTCGTGAAATGAAAAACACGCATCAACGCGGCGTCGGGTTCGCATAGACGCGGCGTAGGAATGAAAGACACGGATCGAAAGGCCCCGTCCTGACAAGCTCAGGAGATTATTCCATATATAGGTACCTACTATTATGTTCTATGCTACATTTCTGCTTGTGAGTGAAAAATCTCTCTGCCATCTTTATAGTTGATTGACTTGTTATCAAGAGGTGTAATTTTTTTTTTTTTTTAAATCGACTATCTCGAAAGATATTTTACTTACCATTTCACGAGCCGCCTATAAGTTTTCTTCTTTGCTCCGGCGTGCTCCAAGCGGACGAATCAGGAACTTCTAATGTGATTTGAAAAATCAAAATCAAAACATTCTTATCAAATTCCAGTTTTCCTTATCAAGAAGGTTCGTGTTTTCTGAAATTTCTTGCTTTCCACCCTACTTTTATATATTTTTTATCTTTTAGAAGTTGTATTTGAATCTTCGGATTTACACCTAGTTGCCCAAAACTCCATTAGGTCATACATTTTCATTGCAGCAATGTATTTATTGATTGAATGGTAAATTGGTACAATCAAAACATTTCACCACTTGTTGCCTTTGAATCATGTCAACTTTAAGAAGAGCTTCCAGAACAGGAAACGCCCAGCTTTCAGTCACATATTTCAGTCATAATTGCATGCAACAGAAGTCTTAATAAATTCAAAAAAAGGTAAGAAGACAGGTACTGTAAAAGTACCTATATTCATAAAAAGGAGAAAAAAATGGAGAAGAGAGTGCTTCCATTTTTGAAAAGCCAGAACCACTAGTCATAGCTAGTTCTGCTGCCAAACATACCTATTACATGATTTCTTTCTAGCCAATTAAGATAATAGCTAAGAAGTCCAAGCACATACTTACACTTGTATGCACTTAAAACATGCTTGATACATACTAATCATCATTTCAAGGTACTCCAGTCAAGTCTAGTATTTCCAATGTGTATGCTTAGCAATTAAGGAAAAAAATCTTCTTTTTTAAGAGGCTAGATAGAGGGAGGGAACTGTAAGTGCTAAGGTCTTATCGTCCCAAAAGCGACGAGAGAATGAAGAAATGATAGGAAAAAAGCCAACCGTTCCGAGAACGAACCTTATCTGTTCAGGATGAAATTCGGCTCGGGCTGAAATCGTTGTGACCTTAGTGAATTGCTCTGTTGGGATTCACAGTATAATCTATTTAAGTATGTTTCTTATTGTTTTTGTCACAAATTTGATTGAAGTTCAACTTACAGTGGGTAGGGTCCACCAGTTGTTGTTGTTGTGGATTTTTCAATTTTCGTGGATTATTCAATAGGGTGTGTGTTAAAGTTATAATTAACTTGGTATACCCCCCTTGAAAAAAAAAAAAAAAATGCCATAAATACGACCTAGCGCTTACAAGGCAGACGCGCTACCAACCAATCTAACTACACGTCTGGAGGGATGGTGTCCCATGTCTTCAAATAACCAAAGTCTCATCTCACCTTCATTTTCTTCATTCTCATCATCGTCGTCATCAATGTCCTGATCATCACCAAGGCAGACGCGCTACCAACCAATCTAACTACACGGGCTGTAGGGATGAAAACTGTCAATGCATCTCCCGAAATTTCCAGACTTAATGACAATGTGTCCCATGTCTTCAAATAACCAAAGTCTCATCTCACCTTCATTTTCTTCATTCTCATCATCGTCGTCATCAATGTCCTGATCATCATCGTCATCGTCTTCATCATCATCGTCCTTGTCATCATCATCGTCATCGTCATCATCATCGGACGTATCATGCGCCCCGTCATACTGAGGGAACACGCTTAATAACAGGCCCACCTCAAAGTATGCTTATGTTAATTTTGTTATACCTCTACCTTCTTTAATAGTGAAGGAAGCTTAAGATTCATTGTTGATCTGTTTTTTTATAAAGTTGGTACTTACTATTCTTGTTGGTTAACAGATCCCATTGATCTGTGGAAAAGAGCCCACATACCTCCAGTTGCCTCACAGATTGTCATCATGTCTCAGAATACATTTCTGCACAAATGTGTCGACAATAGCTGTTTCACCTGCCTCCAACCTCGCTACAAGGTAATTTGTTTGTCTTCGATTTCGGGACGATAAGACCTTAGCAGCCACAGTTCCTCTCTATCAAACCTCTTTTTTTTAATCTGATTGGTTAAAATGTATTGGTATGAATCTTATATTATAAAATCAAGATCCATTCACTCATTCACATTTACATATTGGCATTGGCTCTCGATGTGAGTCAAGATATTGTTCTAGTATACTCCTAAATCGAACTTTACACTAACCATATCTGATTTTCTTCCCCAGGCCGGGCCGCATTTGGACACGTCAAGGGCGTGGTAGGTCCCGTACTCAATCACCTAGACATGCATCGACTCTGGCCACCCAAGGACTTTGCCTATCAGGTGTTCCGTATCCTTGTGTTTTCCGTGCAGTCCCAATACTCCTACCTTATCATAGAATCCCTCCTAGGTATGTACGTACACAAACTGCTCTAACATCATATTATGCCTTTGTTTATCAAATCAAATCTCAAATTATTTGTGGTAAAGCGGAGCTTTTCACAACTTTTGTGGATATCACAACATTACCAATTGCCTCCTTTGCAATCAATTTCCATATTTCAATAATCTTTTTACACTGGTAATGCCGCCACTGGTCGCTATTCAATTGTCCTCACGAGGCTGAGTGCATCCCGAACTACAAGCACAGAGCCGAAAAAAACCTCGGCCTCGCCGGGAATCGAACTTGGGCCTCCTGCGTGCAAGTCTAATGTGATACCCACTCGGGCACGGAGGTTGCTAAAATTCCTAAAATTATTTTTATTCTTATTCTAGTACACCTCAACAAGCACGCCAGCTCTAGCTACGAAGTGAAAACCAAGATAGCCGACGTTCTCGCGAAGATAATCAAGATAATAGCTACCAATGTGATAGGATCTACGGTACTGGAGATTACTAACTCGCTGCTGGACCATTTATTTACATCTAGCCGAAAGTCTCTGTGAAATTGGGCCTTCACATTTAAACCCATGTGTGACAAGTGAAGAGAAGAAGGGGGAGAAAGAGAGAGGGAGAGACAGAGGCGAGAGAGAGGCGAATAAGGGTAGCAAAATTCCATGCTTCGGCTGGGATTGAACCCACACCTTCCTGTTTGAAAGACGAGGGTTTCACCCTCTAACATCATAGTATGCTTTTGTTTATCAAATCAAATCTCAAATTCTTTGTGGTAAAGCGGAGCTTTTTCACAACTTTTGTGGATATCGCCTTATTAATAAGTGCCTCCTTTGCAATCAACTTCCATATCAATAATCTTTTTACACTGGTAATAAATACCATTCAACCGAAAACGAAATACCATGAACATTTTTTTTGTGTCAACTACGAGATTCGAACTCAGGACTTTCTGTATGAAAATCAAGCGCGTTAATCCATATTTTCTGTCCGTATTGCAGGCATCATTCGTAAGACAGTATCAGACGATTTGGCGGATAACATATGGAAGTCTCATCATTTGGACAAGGTAATACCTTCTCTCCTGTATAACATGCATCATGAAATGACTAGTGATGGATCTCAGATGGCGGAGACCTGCCTACGAGAACTCATAGGTAAGAAGTTTTTTTTTTTATGTTTGATAGAGGGAGCTGTAACTGCTAGGGTCTTATCGTTCCGAAATCGAGGAGAGAAGGAAGTCAGGATAGATAGAGGTTTTATAGAGGGAGCTGTAACTGCTAAGGTCTTATCGTCCCAAAATCGAAGAGAGAAGGAAGACAGGATAGGAGAAAGCCAGCCGTTCCGAGAACGAACATTAGAGAATAGGAGAAAGCCAGCCGTTCCGAGGACGAACATTATCCGTTGAGAATAAAATCCGCCCCGGGCGGGAATCGAACCCCCGGCCTAGCGCTTACAAGACAGACGGGCTACCAACCAAGATAACTTGGCTGGCTGATGAGAAGTGAAACCTGCTTCCTCCCCTGGTAATCAGGAGGGCGTGGATTCAATCCTAACCGAGGACCACAGATTCCACAGTATAATAGAGATCACAGGGTTAGGCTGTACGCGGTAGTGAATGTCTCTAGCATTAGGGGATAAAATCCGCCCCGGGCGGGAATCGAACCCGCGGCCTAGCGGTTACAAGACAGACGCGCTACCAACCAAGATAACTTGGCTGGCTGATAAGAAGTGAAACCTGCTTCCTCCCCTGGTAATCAGGAGGGCGTGGGTTCAATCCTAACCGAGGACCACAGATTCCACAGTATAATAGAGATCACAGGGTTAGGCTGTACGCGGTAGTGAATGTCTCTGGCATTAACCTCGCCTAGTGGTCATCTTCCACTCAAGGATCGTATTTTATAAATACTCTTGCTGAACAGCCGAGGATTAAATCCGCCCCGGGCGGGAATCGAACCCGCGGCCTAGCGCTTACAAGACAGACAGCGCGTCTGTCTTGGCTGGCTGATAAGAAGTGAAATTTGCTTCCTCCCCTGGTAATCAGGAGGGCGTGGGTTCAATCCTAACCGAGGACCACAGATTCCACAGTATAACAGAGATCACAGGGTTAGGCTGTACGCGGTAGTGAATGTCTCTGGCATTACCCTCGCCTAGTGGTCATCTTCCACTCAAGGATCGTATTTTATAAATACTCTTGCTGAACAGCCAGTCTGGTTAGCGTGGTCGGTAGCGCGTCTGCCTTGTAAGCGCTAGGCCGCGGGTTCGATTCCCGCCCGGGGCGGATTTTATCCTCAACGGATGCCAACTTCAAAGTCACTATTGGCTGATTGAAATAAATAATAACGATATCGAATCTGATGATCGGGAATCAACCAATCAGATGGCACTTTAAATGTTTACATCTAGCCGAAAGTCTCTGTGAAATTGGGCCTTCATATTTAAACCCATGTGTGACAAGCGAGGAGAAGAAGGGGGAGAAAGAGAAAGGGAGAGACAGAGGCGAGAGAGAGAGAGAGGCGAATAAGGGTAGCAAAATTCCATGCTTCGGCTGGGATTGAACCCACACCTTCCTGTTTGAAAGACGAGGGTTTCACCACTACACTACCAAAGCCGGTAGAACGCCCGCATTAGTTACTTTATCAGATATGGTACACAAAAAGTCCATTCCGAGGCTTGTGTGTAGGGGGAGGGGCAAACTGCCCTTAAGGTCGGATTAATACAACTCTACTTTATCAGATGGGCGATATTCCCCATTTAACTGCTGGATCAACAAGAGAATTGGGACAGAAGAGGGAAAGAATTGAGAAAGAAGGAAAGTGGAAAAAATTGGGACAGAAAAGGGAAGACGATCTATTGGATAGGACAGATTTCTCTCACCTTCATAAGTCAACATGGATTTAAACCTTAAACCTTGGTCCAGTATATTGAGTCTAAAAGACGTCCAGCTTGAAATAAAAAGGATAAAAAACTTTCCTTCAATACTGAGTAAGTTTTTGATCTGAGGAGGCGAACTTAAGGGTAAAAAAAAGTACAGAAGAGAAAAAACCAAATTTCTCTTAAAACAAAAGAGCCAAAAGTATTCATTGATTCATGACTTATTCAATTCAGAAGAAACCATCTATCCTGATCAAAACAAGCTGAAGCTTTTCAGTTCACACATACACTGGACTAATAACAGTATTAACAAAAGAGTAAAAAAAAAGGGAGACTAGAAAACATGACAAAAAAAATCAGATGTTCGAAAAGATATATGTAAACGGTATTCTAGGGGTAACCGGAGCCTAAGTCCTTCATTATTGCATTGCCCTACAGGACATTCAGAAAAAATATTTTCTCATTACCTTGTATAGGTTCCCTATACGTAAAGGTAATAGAAAGTAAAAATTGGTAGAAACTCACAAGTGGGGACGGGCTTTCCACTCATTCCAATACTTTATTCTAAATTTTAGGTTGCGTGTTACCTTTTTAGACTTCATTTATAAATATAGCACTTTTGAAATCTTGGTTTGTGATGAAAATGACGTACGTGAGTTTTGATTTTCTCTAATTTAGACACTAGACCTAAGGGTAGCCAGCCTGCCTAGGTGTAGCGGGTTCAAATCCCGCGCGGGGCGGATTTTATCCCAAACAGGTGAAGTTCGTTCTCGGAACTGCTGGCTTTCTCCTATCCTATCATTCCTCGCTTTCGGGACGATAAAACCTCTATTTTGCATAGTTTATTGGGCCTATGAAATTTTTTTCTTCATTAGTCTCATTCAGAAAAAGAGAGGACAACCGAAAGAAAGAAAAATCACGGATGTATGATTTTTTTGTTAAAAATTCATTTTATTTTTTAAATTTAAAATTAACATCAAATGTACAGGTATTATTTAAGAAACATAAACAGTATATTTATAACGTATTAACAGAGCAGGACCAACTTCAAAGTCACTATTGGCTGATTGAAATAAATAATGACGATATCGAATCTGATGATCGGGAATCAACCAATCAGATGGCACTTTAAATGTTTACATCTAGCCGAAAGTCTCTGCGAAATTGGGCCTTCAAATTTAAACCCATGTGTGACAAGCGAAGAGAAGAAGGGGGAGAAAGAGAAAGGGAGAGACAGAGGCGAGAGAGAGAGAGACAGAGACGAGAGAGAGAGAGAGGCGAATAAGGGTAGCAAAATTCCATGCTTCGGCTGGGATTGAACCCACACCTTCCTGTTTGAAACACGAGGGATTAAATGTTTACATCTAGCCGAAAGTCTCTGTGAAATTGGGCCTTCACATTTAAACCCATGTGTGACAAGCGAAGAGAAGAAGGGGGAGAAAGAGAAAGGGAGAGACAGAGGCGAGAGAGAGAGGCGAATAAGGGTAGCAAAATTCCATGCTTCGGCTGGGATTGAACCCACACCTTCCTGTTTGAAAGACGAGGGTTTCACCACTACACTACCAAAGCCGGTAGCACGCCCGCATTAGTTACTTTATCAGATATCGTGCACAAAAAGCCCACTCCGAGGCTTGTGTGTAGAGGCAAACTACCCTTAAGGTCGGATTGCTACGAATCTCTACTTCATCAGATGGGCGATATTCCCCATTTAACTGCCGGATCAACAAGAGAATTGGGACAGAAAAGGGAAAGAATTGAGAAAGAAGGAAAGTGGAAAAAATTGGGACAGAAACGGGAAGACGATCTATTCAATCTATTGGATAGGACAGATTTCTCTCACCTTCATAAGTCAACATGGCTTTAAACCTTAAACCTTGGTCCAGTATGTTGAGTCTAAAAGACGTCCAGCTTGAAATAAAAAGGATAAAAAACTTTCCTTCAATATTGAGTAAGTTTTTGATCTGAGGAGGCGAACTTAAGGGTAAAAAAAAGTACAGAAGAGAAAAAAACCAAATTTCTCTTAAAACAAAAGAGCCAAAAGTATTCATTGATTCATGACTTATTTAATTCAGAAGAAACCATCTATGAGACCATCTATCCTGATCAAAACAAGCTGAAGCTTTTCAGTTCACACATACACTGGACTAATAACAGTATTAACAAAAGAGTAAAAAAAAAGGGGAGACTAGAAAACATGACAAAAAAAATCAGATGTTCGAAAAGATATATGTAAACGGTATTCTAGGGGTAACCGGAGCCTAGGTCCTTGGTTCGAATCTGCGGGTGTCCTAATTTATTACCCGTGTGCGGATGGCCTTACCCTTCCATTTTATGCTTATTGCTCATTTTATACTCATTTTATGTCTTGCTAGCTATTGTTTTATAAAGCACATTTGGGCATTATTTCAAATAATTAGAAAAATCATCCTATTATTTATTGCTAGCTATTGTTTTATAAAGCACATTTGAGTATTATTTCAAATAATTAGAAAAATCATCCTATTATTTATTTATTTTTAATGTTTAAAAATCATCCCTAAAGGGCTAAAGAGGAAGCTTGAAGAATCTTAAATTAGGTTTAAAAAAGATTTTCTATTTTTTTATTTAGACTGGTCATCCAGTTTTTCAAAATGGCCTCAATCTACATATCTTCTACCTCTCCCATAATATTCTTTTTTAGACTCTCCTTAGGGCGCGTTTTCAAGGTTCAACTTTTTGCTTAACAAACTCATATTTGTTCTGAGAATTTGACCACATAATAATGGAGCTCTAAGGGTTAGGTGGTAGAGAACGCCTAAGGCGTTAACCTCGCCTAGTGACTCATATTTTAAAAATTTTGTTTAGTTTGAGATAATGGTCAAGTACTATATCATACATATTTCTGGACAGGGTCCAGTCAAGTGAAGACCATGTCCAGAAATATGTATAAACTCATATTTGTTCAATTTGTTGTTGAAAGTTAAATGAAAAGTGATGTCAGAACTTTCTTTTTTCGCGCAACTCTTTATTCAATTTTCAATGCTTTTTATTTAACTTTCAACATTTTCCATTCACGTGAGATGAGAACTTTCTTTTCATTCAACTTTCAAAAACAAAGTTGAATAAATATGAAAGGAGTGAAATTAGACAAAAGAGAAGAGACTTTTTTTTCTCCAAGATTGTACCTCAGCACCGTTTTCGCATTACTTCAAGGCACATTCTTTTACATCCATGCCTATCCAAGAACGGAATAAATGTAAATGCAGTTTCTTTGTGTTATTATATCACAACTTTGGTGCTCACTGCAGCATTGTAGGATTTTCCCAATATCTCAATAATCCTAAAATCCAATGTTTACCTACCATGCTGGCACCGGTCGCTATGCGCATTTATAAGTCATAGCTACTCATTTTCCTCACGAGGCTGAGTGAGCCCCGCAACAGCCAGTCACGGAATCAATCATTTGAATGATACAAATTTCTTGACCCCGCCGGGAATCGAACCCGGGTCTCCCGCGTGCAAGGCGAGCGCAGTAACCACTGTGTAGTGACCAAGAATGGAAGCTGACCAAGAATGGAATAGTTTGGTTATAAACTTTCCGCCCTGACCGGGATTTGAACCCAGCACCTCCGAGAGTTAGAAGGGAAGACTACAGTTATTCGTCACGGATACGTTCCGTCACCTTACGTATAACTTCTTCAATATTACTTTACTTGGACCAAATAAACGACATTACACTTATCCATCTCAGAAACAGACTGCATCCGTGCTGGATAAGTGTGCTGTAGTGCATTTGATCCAATTTAAATTAATATGGAATAAGCTGGATATAAGACCCACCCTTGTTTATTAATGCACAAACTACCCAGTCAAACCGAAGTTACCGAAGTGCTGTCGTGCATTTGATCCAATTTAAATTAATATGGAACAAGGTGGATATAAGACCCACCCTTGTTTATTAATGCACAAACTACCCAGTCAAACCGAAGTAGTTGCGTTAGTCCAGCGTTCAAGCGCACACTTGATGGTCATCGACGAAATTCGTACTCGCATCTCGCATGTTCAATTGGAAATATTTCAACAGATTACTTTCTGGTGTTCCCTTGTTGACCCCAGCTCCTAGGTATTTGTTTCGTTGCTACGATATAAAAATAATAGTGCTTATTTATACTGCTCGCATAGGACTGAAAAGTCCCTTTACTCCAGTATAGAATCCCTCCTAGGTATGTACGTACACAAACTGCTCTAACATCTAACATCATATTATGCTTTTGTTTATCAAATCAAATCTCAAATTCTTTGTGGTAAAGCGGAGCTTTTCACAACTTTTGTGGATATCGCCTTATTAATAAGTGCCTCCTTTGCAATCAACTTCCATATCAATAATCTTTTTACACTGGTAATGCCGCCACTGGTCACTACTCAATTGTCCTCACGAGGCTGAGTGCACCCCGAACTCCATTTGTGACCTTACTAAAGCTTATGTTTCTTATTGTTTTTGTCACAAATTGAAGTCCAACTTAAAAGTGGGTAGGGTCCACCAGTTGTTTTTTGTTTTGTTTTTTGTTTTTTTGTTTTTTTTTAGGAGGCACTTTACAAATTTTGTGGATTACTAATTCAAATTCAATAGGGTGTGTGTTAAAATTGTGATTAACTTGGTATAACCCCCTAAAAAAAAAAAATCCCGAACTCCAAGCACAGGGCCGAAAAAAAACCTCGGCCTCGCCGGGAATCGAACCTGGGCCTCCTGCGTGCAAGTCTAATGTGGCACGGAGGTTGCTGAAATTCCTAAAATTATTTTTATTCTTATTCCAGTACACCTCAACAAGCACGCCAGCTCTAGCTACGAAGTGAAAACCAAGATAGCCGACGTTCTCGCGAAGATAATCAAGATAATAGCTACCAATGTGATAGGATCTACGGTACTGGAGATTACTAACTCGCTGCTGGACCATTTGAAACTGTCCGTGTGTGAGGATAAAGAGCAGGAGTTGTATGAGAAGGCACTACTTACTTCCATTGGAGAGCTGGCGTCCAACCTACCCGACTATCAGAAGTCGGAGATTATGATGTTCATTGTGTCTAAGGTAATACTTGTTTTCTTCTTCTTCTTCTTCTTCTTCTTCTTCTTCTTCTTCTTCTTCTTCTTCTTCTTCTTCTTCTTCTTCTTCTTCTTTCTTTTTCTTTGCCTTTCCCGTGTACAGACGAGGTCGGTGTTTTTCGTCAGTCTCTTAATCAGCCCTAACTAGGGTGATCGCTTTGGGCTTAAATTTGGTTTTGGCTACAAATTTTACGAGTGGAAGCCCTTCGCACTCAACCTTTGCTATTTCTTTAGCAAGTGAAATTGAGGCTGGTATACTCCGTGTTTCCCGCCCGAAGCGATTTCCCTTCGATTCCTGCCCGGAGCGAACTTAAAACTTCATCCTAAAAAGATAAGGTTTGTTCTTGGAATGGCTATCTTTCTCTCATCTTGTCCTACTCTCTTCGACCTCAGTATTTCTTATAGTTCCCGCTATCATACTCGTAGAAAAAAAAATCCATATGTTCTTGTATTTTTATACTTTCTTTCTTTCTTCTCTTCTTCTTCATTTTACTATTATGATTCAGTCTATTCCAGTAAATGATGTTCTGTTTCTGTGTTTTCAGGTGAACGTTCAGAGCAACGCGTGTGTACAGAAGACCTACCTGCGTGCGTTGTACGTGGTGAGCATGAAATTCACCAACGTCAACATGGACCGAACCTTCCCCCGCTCCTTCCTAGACCCTGTCTTCAACATGATGCTTAGCGAACACGCTGAGCTACGTATCCTGGTACAGACCGTGTTTCACAACCTACTAGATAGACATGGCAATGGTGAGAAGTTCAACGAGATGGTACTGGTCACGGAGCAGATGGACGTTATATCCGAGTACCCTAGCAAAGCAGACACCTACTAGACAGACATGGCAATGGTGAGAAGTTCAACGAGATGGTACTGGTCACGGAGCAGATGGACGTTATATCCGAGTACCCTAGCAAAGCAGACATCTACTAGACAGACATGGCAATGGTGAGAAGTTCAACGAGATGGTATTGGTCACGGAGCAGATGGACGTTATATCCGAGTACCCTAGCAAAGCAGACACGCTGTTCCTGAGGAAATACGGTGTGCAACTGTTCAGAAGTATCTTCACAAGTCTGGAATATAGTAACAATACCCCGGAGAATTACAAGGTCACCTACAAGACACTGGCGCTGATCTGTTGTGAGCTGGTGTCCTCTGAGAATGTGTCTGACTCAACCTACTAGACAGACATGGCAATGGTGAGAAGTTCAACGAGATGGTCCTGGTCACGGAGCAGATGGACGTTATATCCGAGTATCCTAGCAAAGCAGACACGCTGTTCCTGAGGAAATACGGTGTGCAACTGTTCAGAAGTATCTTCACAAGTCTGGAATACACGAACAATACCCCGGAGAATTACAAGGTCACCTACAAGACACTGGCGCTGATCTGTTGTGAGCTGGTGTCCTCTGAGAATGTGTCTGACTTAGTAACAATACACCGGAGAATTACAAGGTCACCTACAAGACACTGGCGCTGATCTGTTGTGAGCTGGTGTCCTCTGAGAATGTGTCTGACTTTGTGACATCAGTAACAATACACCGGAGAATTACAAGGTCACCTACAAAACACTGGCGCTGATCTGTTGTGAGCTGGTGTCCTCTGAGAATGTGTCTGACTTTGTGACATTCACTATGAACATCCAGGAGATGGCGAGCGTGGAATCCAAACTATCCCCAGCACAGCGGAATCAGCTACACGTCATGGTGGTGTGTCTGTTCAGCCTGGTAGTCCATCTGTTGCCTTTCAACGAGCTCAAGCAGTATGTTGAGAAGATCGTGATGAATAGGAAGCGGGCCAAGGCGTGGGATCTCCTACCAGAGGCTGCCCAAGACGGGGATGTTACTGAGGAGGCGCCCCCGGGTGAGAACACCGAGCTCTACCTGAACGACAAAGTGATGAGTGAGTACTTCAAGTGTAACAAGATGGAGCATGGTGCGATGCCTGGGAGCTTTACGTGTCTGGAGTTCCAGCACAGGTTTACATCTGAGGAGACAGACGATAGCTCGGATGTTGATTCTGAACATAACGACAGGGCGGACATAGAACACGATCTCTCCTTCGAGACGACCAAGCGACTCCTCTTAGAGCCTAGCAAGGAGAAGAGGAAACAGTTAGAGTCCCTACGCCAGCAGGAGATTGCCAGCATAACGACAGGGCGGATATAGAACACGATCTTTCCTTCGAGACGACCAAGCGACTCCTCTTAGAGCCTAGCAAGGAGAAGAGGAAACAGTTAGAGTCCCTACGCCAGCAGGAGATTGCCATGACAGGGCGGATATAGAACACGATCTTTCCTTCGAGACGACCAAGCGACTCCTTCTAGAGCCTAGCAAGGAGAAGAGGAAACAGTTAGAGTCCCTACGCCAGCAGGAGATTGCCAAGAAGTTCCGTGTGTCTCCCTTCACGGTGATAATGGATGAACATACGTCGTCAGGGTTGGAGCCGGATAGTTTGACTTGGATACCGAACCAGGTGTTTGAGAAACAGGAGACCATGCACCCTCCGCCTAGCGCCACCAAGCAGAACCCGCCCATCTATGAGACACTGTTCCCGGAACTGTTTGCCTATTAGAATAAACGATCCTTATTCCCGGAACTGTTTGCCTATTAGAATAAACGATCCTTATTCCCGGAACTGTTTGCCTATTAGAATAAACGATCCTTATTCCCGGAACTGTTTGCCTATTAGAATAAACGGTACTTATTCCCGGAACTGTTTGCCTATTAGAATAAACAATCTTTATTCCCGATTTTCTACGTAGACGGGATTTTATCAAGTAGATCAGAACTCCATGTTTAATTACTTTCTGGTGTTCTCGTGTTGACCCAGCACCTGAATCGGAAGTATTGTATCTCTTATCGCCCATCTGATAAGAGACATACTTCGGGATGGGTATGCTACGACACAGACCACATGCGTCTAATGTAGCAGTTGTTTCATTGCTACGAAATAAAAACAGCTGTTTCCTTTCCAGACTTAGTTCTGAATCATTTTTCTTGGCTTTTAGTAAGTATGTAATAGGTTTTATCTTGAAAGTTGCTCAACATTTCAAACATTTATTTCGCAACTGTTGGGATATAAATGTTTCCGGTAGGTACTAGGCTTTAGAGAACTCTGTCACCTTTAACGTGCAGTAAAGGGATTTCTGTACCTTTTCTGCACAGTATGTCTTGTCTACATTTAATTGTGCGATTATTTTCATTTTATACACCTCTTCCCAATGTCTTTTCACCTACACAATCAGTCTTCGTCGTAAATAATAAAATAATTAAAATTAAAATAATAAAAGCCCCTGGGGGTCTCTCATATCCAAGCCCCTACAATCCCCTTGAATTATTTCATCCTGTGGTGCCACAATCTGAGGTACTTAAGTTAACCCGATTGGATTAAACCATTTGATGGGTTGGTTTTAACTTTGGATTAACAGTTAGCCAATTTTAACCCTTTAGTTTAAAGTTTTTACTTAGGTAACATTTACACACCTCATTAGGTTATTAATTTTAATATACATTAATAAAGAAGTTTATTATTTTTATTATACATTCTTAATCGCACTCTATGCACACACCTCTTCAAATCCTCTCAAACTCTGCTTATTTATTTATAAAACATTTCCCTATAAAATCTTAAATATGACACTCATTTTTAGTCCGTCCTTCCTTTATTATTACAATAGTAATAAAAAGGTATAAGGGACGGACTATTGTATTCGCTTCGGTGTCGAATTTTAACCCATCCGATTTCGATTTACTATACGTTAAGGCGGTTCTTTTGATCCCTTGTGTGCCGAGTCCATTTTTGTATAGGACTATTGCACGGAGATTTCGATTCAACTTGAACCAAGTTTGAACCAAGCAACCAAGTTCCGACAGTTATTGTGTCTGGTGGGATTTACCTAGTCAACCTATTCAAGAGTGAATCAAATTAAGACTTTTCAGTCCTGTATTGTTGGATGTGATGATTCTTACCTCTTCCTTCACTGGGACTTTTCAGTCTTCGCATATTTGCCACAGGGGGGAAAGTAAACTTGTCCCCCCAGCCTAACTCCAAACACAAAAAGCCCAATCCGAGGCTTAGGTGTAGGGGCTAAACAGCCCTAAAGGATGGGTTAAGCTTGTACGAATGTACGAAACTTGTCCCCGGGCTTCACTGGATATAACGGGACCATTCAGTCCTCGCTTATTTTCCACCGACTCCACTGGTTATTCGGGACTGCTCAGTCCTCAGTTCTGGGTTCACAGGGGCAAAGTAGACTTGGGTGTGAGAGAGGCTGACGAGGACAGCTCGTGGAACGACTGATCCAGACATTGCTTCAGTTCTGCGTAGCTTACAACCAGCACACTCTGTTCATCACGTGACATGAGACAAATCTGAAATGAGAGCACAGTTCGTCCGGTGGTTGCTTCCCGTGCAGAAAATCCCGGGTTCGGTTCTCAGAATCTATAGCTAACACTTACCTTTTCCTGTGTTCCAGCGTCTAGCTTGTTCAGACAATGTACGATGTGAGACATATCTAGCCAGGGTCTGCCGTCTTCTTGTACTTGATGCAACAGATAGTCTCGAAACAGTTTATATATATATAGCTAACACTTACCTTTTCCTGTGTTCCAGCGTCTAGCTTGTTCAGACAATGTACGATGTGAGACATATCTAGCCAGGGTCTGCCGTCTTCTTGTACTTGATGCAACAGATAGTCTCGAAACAGTTTATATATATATAGCTAACACTTACCTTTTCCTGTGTTCCAGCGTCTAGCTTGTTCAGACAATGTACGATGTGAGACATATCTAGCCAGGGTCTGCCGTCTTCTTGTACTTGATGCAACAGATAGTCTCGAAACAGTTTATATATATATAGCTAACACTTACCTTTTCCTGTGTTCCAGCGTCTAGCTTGTTCAGACAATGTACGATGTGAGACATATCTAGCCAGGGTCTGCCGTCTTCTTGTACTTGATGCAACAGATAGTCTCGAAACAGTTTATATATATATAGCTAACACTTACCTTTTCCTGTGTTCCAGCGTCTAGCTTGTTCAGACAATGTACGATGTGAGACATATCTAGCCAGGGTCTGCCGTCTTCTTGTACTTGATGCAACAGATAGTCTCGAAACAGTTTATATATATATAGCTAACACTTACCTTTTCCTGTGTTCCAGCGTCTAGCTTGTTCAGACAATGTACGATGTGAGACATATCTAGCCAGGGTCTGCCGTCTTCTTGTACTTGATGCAACAGATAGTCTCGAAACAGTTTATATATATATAGCTAACACTTACCTTTTCCTGTGTTCCAGCGTCTAGCTTGTTCAGACAATGTACGATGTGAGACATATCTAGCCAGGGTCTGCCGTCTTCTTGTACTTGATGCAACAGATAGTCTCGAAACAGTTTATATATATATAGCTAACACTTACCTTTTCCTGTGTTCCAGCGTCTAGCTTGTTCAGACAATGTACGATGTGAGACATATCTAGCCAGGGTCTGCCGTCTTCTTGTACTTGATGCAACAGATAGTCTCGAAACAGTTTATATATATATAGCTAACACTTACCTTTTCCTGTGTTCCAGCGTCTAGCTTGTTCAGACAATGTACGATGTGAGACATATCTAGCCAGGGTCTGCCGTCTTCTTGTACTTGATGCAACAGATAGTCTCGAAACAGTTTATATATATATAGCTAACACTTACCTTTTCCTGTGTTCCAGCGTCTAGCTTGTTCAGACAATGTACGATGTGAGACATATCTAGCCAGGGTCTGCCGTCTTCTTGTACTTGATGCAACAGATAGTCTCGAAACAGTTTATATATATATAGCTAACACTTACCTTTTCCTGTGTTCCAGCGTCTAGCTTGTTCAGACAATGTACGATGTGAGACATATCTAGCCAGGGTCTGCCGTCTTCTTGTACTTGATGCAACAGATAGTCTCGAAACAGTTTATATATATATAGCTAACACTTACCTTTTCCTGTGTTCCAGCGTCTAGCTTGTTCAGACAATGTACGATGTGAGACATATCTAGCCAGGGTCTGCCGTCTTCTTGTACTTGATGCAACAGATAGTCTCGAAACAGTTTATATATATATAGCTAACACTTACCTTTTCCTGTGTTCCAGCGTCTAGCTTGTTCAGACAATGTACGATGTGAGACATATCTAGCCAGGGTCTGCCGTCTTCTTGTACTTGATGCAACAGATAGTCTCGAAACAGTTTATATATATATAGCTAACACTTACCTTTTCCTGTGTTCCAGCGTCTAGCTTGTTCAGACAATGTACGATGTGAGACATATCTAGCCAGGGTCTGCCGTCTTCTTGTACTTGATGCAACAGATAGTCTCGAAACAGTTTATATATATAACTCTAACACTTACCTTCTCCTGTGTTCCAGCGTCTAGCTTGTTCAGACAATGTACGATGTGAGACATATCTAGCCAGGGTCTCCCGTCTTCTTGTACTTGATGCAACAGATAGTCTCGAAACAGTTTCAACATGTAGCGGTCACCTGTTTCCGACCAGGTGGGATCCAGATTGAGTCTGGAGAATAGAATAGAATATACATCAAATTGGAATGTTGGTCTTGTTGTAGCGGCTTCAGCTGTAGCCAAATGGTGATGGCACACTAAAGAAAATATGTACATCTTTTTTTATCTGCCCTGCCATACACTGGCGTGATGGTCTCTAGTCTTGTTTAAATGGCTCGTCCTGAACCGCAGTCCACCATTGTGAGGACTTGTGCTTTGAAGAGCAGGGAGAAAACTTTGAAGAACTGCCAGCTAGCTAAACCTTACCAAATGATGTTACTATGTCTATTGCCTTTGTACTTTGTTGCGCTACGCTCATACGTCATATTATGCTAAGTTTCTGCAAAAAGTTATGAGATCCCCCAAAAATACCACTTTGTGGCATAAAAAAAGACCCCGCCAAGTCGTTCCTCCCAAAATAAATCAAGTGCCCACAAAAATAGGCTGGTTAGGGTTAGCTGTTTTCCTTCCTGTTTATAGTCCCCACAGCTAGACACTAGTCTACTCTCTAAAATCCCGGTATCCCCTAGTCAGACCTCAAATTAGAATGAGTTCATCTGATTTATTCCCAAAGGTAGAGGAAGGAAAAAAAAACAGGTGAATGAAGCAACGTGGCCGAGTGGGCATCACAGTAGGCTTGCACGCATGAAGTCCCGGGTTCGATTCGCGGCGGGGTCGAAGTTTTTCGGTTCTGCGCTGGGATCGATTCCCATTACTCACTCTGGTCGCTCATTAATGGTGCCGAGTTTGACAAGCAGTCGAAACAGCCGTCCATTCTCCATTTCCTTGCTCAGTTCATTCTCCAAACTGTCCCCATGTATCGATTCCCGACGGGGTTAAAGTTTTTTCGGCTCTACTCTGTGCTTGGAGTTTGGGGTGCATTCAGCCACCCAACATTAACTAGTTCCCACTTAAAAATTAACTAATCCCCATTTTAAATTAACCAATTTTCATTAAAATATTAACACATTCCTAAATAACTATTTAACTACTCACTCTGGTCGCTCGTTAATGGTGCCGAGTTTGACAAGCAGTCGAAACAGCCGTCCATTCTCCATTTCCTTGCTCAGTTCATTCTCCAAACTGTCCCCATGTAGCTGCACCGCATCTAACTGTGTGTAATACCTTGCGCCTATCATTGGCATTAGATCTACCACTGTACGCTTCTGATGTACAGACAGAAGATATCTGAAATGAATAGAATAGTAAAATGAGTGTATTTGTATCAATTTCTGAAATGTCGAGGTCATAAAACAAATAACAGGATTTAGTTTTCGAACAATTCATACGTTTAATAATATCAGTGTTGTAGTGGTTAGAATGTGGAGGTTTTTGCCAGCCTAGTTCGTGATTATTCTTACCTCTTCTTTCACTGGGACTTTTCAGTCTTCGCATATTTTCCACAGGGGGGAAAAGTAAACTTGTTCCCCAGCTTAACTCCAAAACAAAAAGTCCAATCTGAGGCTTAGTTGTAGGGGCTAAACAGCTCTAAAGGATGGGTTAAGCTTGTACGAATGTACGAAACTTGTCCCCGGGCTTCACTGGATATAACGGAACCATTCAGTCCTCGCGTATTTTCCACACTCCGACTCCACTGGTTATTCGGGACTGCTCAGTCCTCAGTTCTGGGTTCACAGGGGCAAAGTAGACTTGGGTGTGAGAGAGGCTGACGAGGACAGCTCGTGGAACGACTGATCCAGACATTGCTTCAGTTCTGCGTAGCTTACAACCAGCACACTCTGTTCATCACGTGACATGAGACAAATCTGAAATGAGAGCACAGTTCGTCCGGTGGTTGCTTCCCGTGCAGAAAATCCCGGGTTCGGTTCTCAGAATCGTCTCGAAACAGTTTATATATATATAGCTAACACTTACCTTTTCCTGTGTTCCAGCGTCTAGCTTGTTCAGACAATGTACGATGTGAGACATATCTAGCCAGGGTCTCCCGTCTTCTTGTACTTGATGCAACAGATAGTCTCGAAACAGTTTCAACATGTAGCGGTCACCTGTTTCCGACCAGGTGGGATCCAGATTGAGTCTGGAGAATAGAATAGAATATACATCAAATTGGAATGTTGGTCTTGTTGTAGCGGCTTCAGCTGTAGCCAAATGGTGATGGCACACTAAAGAAAATATGTACATCTTTTTTTATCTGCCCTGCCATACACTGGCGTGATGGTCTCTAGTCTTGTTTAAATGGCTCGTCCTGAACCGCAGTCCACCATTGTGAGGACTTGTGCTTTGAAGAGCAGGGAGAAAACTTTGAAGAACTGCCAGCTAGCTAAACCTTACCAAATGATGTTACTATGTCTATTGCCTTTGTACTTTGTTGCGCTACGCTCATACGTCATATTATGCTAAGTTTCTGCAAAAAGTTATGAGATCCCCCCAAAAATACCACTTTGTGGCATAAAAAAAGACCCCGCCAAGTCGTTCCTCCCAAAATAAATCAAGTGCCCACAAAAATAGGCTGGTTAGGGTTAGCTGTTTTCCTTCCTGTTTATAGTCCCCACAGCTAGACACTAGTCTACTCTCTAAAATCCCGGTATCCCCTAGTCAGACCTCAAATTAGAATGAGTTCATCTGATTTATTCCCAAAGGTAGAGGAAGGAAAAAAAAACAGGTGAATGAAGCAACGTGGCCGAGTGGGCATCACAGTAGGCTTGCACGCATGAAGTCCCGGGTTCGATTCGCGGCGGGGTCGAAGTTTTTCGGTTCTGCGCTGGGATCGATTCCCATTACTCACTCTGGTCGCTCATTAATGGTGCCGAGTTTGACAAGCAGTCGAAACAGCCGTCCATTCTCCATTTCCTTGCTCAGTTCATTCTCCAAACTGTCCCCATGTAGCTGCACCGCATCTAACTGTGTGTAATACCTTGCGCCTATCATTGGCATTAGATCTACCACTGTACGCTTCTGATGTACAGACAGAAGATATCTGAAATGATTAGAATAGTAAAATGAGTGTATTTGTATCAATTTCTGAAATGTCGAGGTCATAAAACAATTAACAGGATTTAGTTTTCGAACAATTCATACGTTTAATAATATCAGTGTTGTAGTGGTTAGAATGTGGAGGTTTTTGCCAGCCTAGTTAGCTTGGTTGGTAGCACGTCTGCCTTGTAAGCGCTAGGCCGCGGGTTCGATTCCCGCCCGGGGCGGATTTTATCCTGAAGGGATAAGGTTCGTTCTTGGAACGGCTGGCTTTCTCCTATCCTGTCTTCCTTTTTCTTCTATTTCGGGATGATGAGATCTTAGAAGTTACAGTTCCCTCTATCAAACCTCTTTAAAAAAGCCATTTTTACATGGTTTTACTTAACTTGAGATCTCTGTTTTTTCATTGTGACCACTTACAAGATGAGGTTGCGTAGATCTGCCGAGTAGCTGCGTGCCATGAGGTCTATGGAGGTCTGCAGATTCTCCCTCTGTACGGCCATCAGAGACCGACAGGTCATTGCCAGGATGAGCTTACCTAGAGCCGTCAGGTCATCTTGCTGTAAGAAGAATTCAACCACCGAATTTAGTTTAAAGTTTTTACTTAGGTAACATTTACACACCTCATTAGGTTATTAATTTTAATATACATTAATGAAGAAGTTTATTATTTTTATTATACATTCTTAATCGCACTCTATGCACACACCTCTTCAAATCCTCTCAAACTCTGCTTATTTATTTATAAAAAATTTCCCTTCATTTTTCTTTTTTACTTATTCTTTTTAAATTCATCCTTCAAAATCCGAGATGGCAAACTCAAAATTTCATCCGAGATGGCAAACTATATTTAAATTTGTACTTGTTTTTCGGTTGCAAATATTTCAACGGGTTACTTTCTGGTGTTCTCGTGTTGACCCAGCACCTAAATGGGGAGTATTGTGTCTCTTCTCCTCTCCAGACTTATTTCTGAATCATTTTTCTTGCAATAGGTTTTATCTTGAATGTATCAGTATGTAATAGGTTTTATATTGAAAGTTGCTCAACATCTCAAACATTTATGGGATAAAAATGTTTCCGGTAGGTACTAGGCTTTGGAGAACTACGTCACCTTTAACGTGCAGCAAAGGGATTTCTCTACCTTTACTGGCGAACTCCAAGCACAGAGCCGAAAAAACCTCGGCCTCGCCGGGAATCGAACCTGGGCCTCCTGCGTGCAAGTCTAATGTGGCACGGAGGTTGCTAAAATTCCTAAAAAAAATTTCATTCTTATTCTAGTACACCTCAACAAGCACGCCAGCTCTAGCTACGAAGTGAAAACCAAGATAGCCGACGTTCTCGCGAAGATAATCATCTCGTTTTCAGAGCATTATTGATTAGGATTACCATTCCAACAGAGAAGAGAGTAATAATTAATAATAAATGACCATGTTCTCGCGGAATGAGGATAAAACCCGGTCTAGCAGCGTAATAGACAAAACTTTCGTGAAACTGTTTTTCAAAAAAGTTTTGGCACAGTGTACTTAACAGAGACAGACAGAAAATATTTGACACACAATATTTGGATTCCTTGATGCACGTACAATTTCAAACAATGTACAGATAAAAGTAAAATCCATTTTCTACGAGATTACCAGGTCATGATAGTTGTCCACTTCCAGGGGCAGCTCGGGAAACAGCTCCGGATTAGCAGACACCAGTGTGAGCGCATTCTTATGTTGTATCTCAGCCCGTATGTTCTCCGACATATAGAACGACGAGTGATCCACCGTCGCCGCGTTAGGTGGCTTGTGACGGACATGGGGGGGTGTGCCCGGGTGCATTGTGTAGCCAGGGGGGGAGCTGAGCACCCCGGGGGCAGACAGGTCATCCCCTGGTGCGGGACCGGCAGCCCCGGGGACCTCGGTACCTGAGGACGGTGCCTGGTAGAAGTAAGTTGTGCCGCCGAAGTTCTCCTGGGAACACAGAATGATATACTTCATTTCACCGATGGAGGGTTAAACAAATGAAGTGAATTCTAAATTTTAACTCGACGATTTTAATAATGTTATTCTCATAACGCCGACCCTATTTAAATAGGAAAAGGCTAGGAAGAAGAAGAAGAAGATTCCCATATTTAGATCTTTTCTGTTCTTATTGTTTTCACTGATTTGTTTTTAACTTTTTTATAAATGTTGTAGGCTTCTATTAAGTAGTTAAGATTTTTCTTTTTGTTTGTTTGTTTGTTTGTTTGTTTGTTTGTTTGTTTGTTTGTTTGTTTGTTTGTTTGTTTGTTTGTTTGTTTGTTTGTTTGTTTGTTTGTTTGTTTGTTTGTTTGTTTGTTTGTTTGTTTGTTTGTTTGTTTGTTTGTTTGTTTGTTTGTTTGTTTGTTTGTTTGTTTGTTTGTTTGTTTGTTTGTTTGTTTGTTTGTTTGTTTGTTTGTTTGTTTGTTTGTTTGTTTGTTTGTTTGTTTGTTTGTTTGTTTGTTTGTTTGTTTTTCACCACAACTCTCTAGCAGTTTATCTGATTTTGATGAAATTTGGTAAAATTGTTCAAAATATAAAGGAATATTTTTCATGATATGTTGGTCTTTTTTAATAAATTCTTTCCCTCCCATCTAAATGGGAAGTATTGTGCCCCTTATTGTCCATCTGATGAGGGACATACTACGGGATGGGCATGCACATACACAGACACCATAAGCCTAATGTACCAGTAGTTCCATAGCTACGAAATATAAAAAACGGGCTTTCCATTAAAAGTTTTCCGTAATTTATTTTGTCGTTTTGTCCGTATGACATTTTTTGCACATGTTCAACAAGTAAAGGACTCGATAGATTTCGGACTTACCTTCTCCTGTGTTCCAGCGTCTAGCTTATTCAGACAATGTACGATGTGAGACATATCTAGCCAGGGTCTCCCGTCTTCTTGTACTTGATGCAACAGATAGTCCCGGAACAGTTTCAACATGTAGCGGTCACCTGTTTCCGACCAGGTGGGGTCCAGGTTGAGTCTAGAGAACAGAATGGAATAATAAAAAGAATTGACATCAAATTAGAATGCTGGTGTTGTTGTAGTTGTTGTATCGGCTTCAGCTGTAGCCGAATGGTGATGGCAGAATGAAGAAAATACATCTTTTTATCTGCCTCGTCCTGAACCGCAGTCAACCATCGTGATGACGTGTGCTTATTCTAAGTTAGTTAGGGTTAGCTGTTCTCCTCCCTGTTTACCCCGGAGGTCCCGGGTTCGATTCGACAGACAGACAAGCTAAAGAAAGAATAAATCGCTTTAAAACTAAACAATCAAGAGTACCTACAACAATAAACAAAATGAGGCTCTGAGAGGACATTATCCTAAACAGATAAGGTTCGTTTTCGGGACTCCTGGCTTTCTCCTGCCCTGTATTCCTTCTCTCTTCTTCTTCATCATCTTTTTCTTCGCCTTTTCCCGTGTACAGACGGGGTCGGCGCTTTTCGTCAGCCTCTCAATCAGTCCTAATTAGGGTGATTGCTTTGGGCTGGTTTTGGCTACAAATTAGATATTTCAAGAGTCAACCTTTGCTATTTCTTTGTCTTCCTTCTCTCTATGAAACCAAAAAAAAACTTCGAGTTTCCGATTTACACTCAGCCTAAAATTAAATTATTTAGGGGCTACTTACAGTGGTCACCAAACGCCTTGGTGGTGAACACCTCCCGCAGCTGTACAATGTTGGAATGGTTGAGTTTCTTCCACATATCTACAAACACGAGACACTTGGTGCTCGGCAGGCGGAAACTATGCACGCGGCGTAGACAGTAGCGTGCTCCGGACTTGATGTTAGTCGCCTTGTATGTGGATGTCAAGTAGCCTATCATGTTCGGCTTGATGCCCGTGGGAATCTGCTCCAGAGGTACCTGGAAGATATGTTAGTCGCCTTGTATGTGGATGTCAAGTAGCCGATCATGTTCGGCTTGATGCCGGTGGGAATCTGCTCCAGAGGTACCTGGAAGAACATTTTGACCGATTGTAATACTTTTCATCACTTTGTATAGGCTCCCTCCTGTACATAAAGAAATGGAAAGTAAGAAATTGGGAAAACGAAATCTAAAAAAAATAAGTATGCCCGTCACAAATTCCATTGGGCTAGTGACTAAGTAGTTTTACCTGCCCCGGCGGCGTAGTGGTCAAGACGCTCGCCTGGTAAACAGGAAGGCGTGGGTTCGATCCCAGCCGAGGTATGGAATTTTATCCTCATTTATTTGGCTTTGTATAAGCTCCCTCCTGTACATAAAGAAAGTAAGAAATTGGGAAAATGAAATCTAATAAAATTAAGTATGCCGGTCACAAATTCCACTGGTCTAGTGACTAAGTAGTTTTACCTGCCCCGGCGGCGTAGTGGTCAAGACGCTCGCCTGGTAAACAGGACGGCATGGGTTCGATCCCAGCCGAGGTATGGAATTTTATCCTCAGTTATTTGAGAATTTGACCACATAATAATCGAGCTCTAAGGGTTAGGTGGTAGAGAACGCCTAACGCGTTAACCTCGCCTAGTGGTTGCCTTCCACTCAAGAGTCTATTATTATTATTATTATTTTAAGAATAGAAAATTTGAACATCTCGTTTTCAGAGAATTATTGATTAGGATTAGCATTCCAACAGAAAAGAGAGTAATCATTAATAATAAATGACCATGTTCTCGCGGAATGAGGACAAAAACCAGTCTAGCAGCGTAACAGACAAAACTTTCGTGAAACTGTTTTTCAAGAAAGTTTTGGCACGTTATTATTAGTATTAATTTAAGAATAGGAAATTCAAACATCTAGTTTTCAGAGAATTATTGATTAGGATTAGCATTCCAACAGAAAAGAGAGTAATCATTAATAATGAATGACAATGTTCTCGCGGAATGAGGACAAAAACCAGTCTAGCAGCGTAACAGACAAAACTTTCGTGAAACTGTTTTTCAAGAAAGTTTTGGCACAGTGTAACAGAGACAGACAGAAAATATTTGACACACAATATTTGGATTCCTTGATGCACGTACAATTTTAAACAATGTACAGATACAAGTAAAATCCATTTTCTACGAGATTACCAGGTCATGATAGTTGTCCACTTCCAGGGGCAGCTCGGGAAACAGCTCCGGATTAGCGGACACCAGTGTGAGCGCATTCTTATGTTGTATCTCGGCCCGTATGTTCTCCGACATATAGAACGACGAGTTATCCACTGTCGCCACGTTAGGTGGCTTGTGACGGACATGGGGGGGTGTGCCCGGGTGCATTGTGTAGCCTGGGGGGGAGCTGAGCACCCCGGGGGCAGACAGGTCATCCCCTGGTGCGGGACCGGCAGCCCCGGGAACCTCGGTACCTGAGGACGGTGCCTGGTAGAAGTAAGTTGTGCCGCCGAAGTTCTCCTGGGAACACAGAATGATATTTAAAATGATATACTTCAAATGAAGTGAATTCCAAGTTTTAACTCGACGATTTTAATTATGTTATTCCCTATTTAAATAGGAAAAGGCTAGGAAGAAGAAGAAGATTCCCATATTTAGATCCTTTCTGTTCTTATTGTTTTCACTAATTTGTTTTTATCTTTTTTATAAATGTTGTAGGCTTCTATTAAGTAGTTAAGATTTTTCCTTTTGTTTGTTTGTTTTTCACCACAACTCTCTAGCAGTTTATCTGATTTTGATGAAATTTGGTAAAATTGTTCAAAATATAAAGGAATATTTTTCATGATATGTTGGTCTTTTTTAATAAATTCTTTCCCTCCCAGACGTTTTATTTGATTTTTTTCAAATGGGCTTTATGGACTTGTATAAGCTTAACCCATCCTTTGGAGCAGTTGCTACCACACCTAAGCTTCAGAGTGGACTTTTTGTGTATGACAAATAAATTGAAGGACTAAGTGGGAATTTTTTCAATCTCACCTGATACGTGGGAAGACTCTTGTCCACCATAGAGTGAGGCGTGGGAGAAAAAATGGACTGTGTAGGAATTATTTTATCTCACCTGATACGTGGGAAGACTTTTGTCCACCATAGAGTGAGGTGTGGGAGAAATTATGGACTATGTAGGAATTATTTTATCTCACCTGATACGTGGGAAGACTTTTGTCCACCATAGAGTGAGGTGTGGGAGAAATTATGGACTATGTGAGAATTATTTTAATCTCACCTGATACGTGGGAAGACTCTTGTCCACCATAGAGTGAGGCGTGGGAGAAATTATGGACTGTGTGGGAGATGTTTTATCTCACCTGATACGTGGGAAGACTTTTGTCCACCATAGAGTGAGGTGTGGGAGAAATTATGGACTATGTAGGAATTATTTTATCTCACCTGATACGTGGGAAGACTTTTGTCCACCATAGAGTGAGGCGTGGGAGAAATTATGGACTGTGTGGGAGATGGGGTGTTGGGTTGGGGTGACACAGTGCTGCTATCTACCAACCGGCTGGCAAAAGTTGTCACACTGTTCCTCGGTATGAACTCGGAGGATTGTGCTGCCAATACCTGAGATGACAGCTGGAAAATTGGAATAAAACAAAATTGATAGATACATGAGCATTTTGCCAAACTGTTGACTCCCAGCCTAGTTAGCTTAGAAAGTAGATTGTCAGGGCTAGGTCACAGGTTTCATTCCCGCCTGGGGTGGATTTTTTTTCCTTCACAGAAAACAGATCCTAAACAGATTTTTTCCTTGAAAACACTTAAGGTTTGTTCTTGGAATAGCTTTCTCCTATTTTCATATTGGGATGATAAGATCTTGGCCTTCACCAAACTTTTCCATTCCCCGCTAGGCATAGATGTTAAGACTCTTACCTTTTTCATAGACAGCAAAGGTTCAAGAGACATGGACGAGACAGTCTTGCTAAGCGACTGAGCCATGGCACTGCTACCAGAGTCTGGAGGTCTCTTCTGAAAATACAAACGAACATTTTAAAATAGGTATTATATTTTGGTACCTATCAGATACCTACACATGGCAAGGTACATACCTGCAGTACTGGAGATATTTGATAGGTGAATGAAGATAACTATTGATTTTTTTTTTTTCTTTTTTTTTTTTATCCACCAGTAAGTACTTAAATTCTGTTCACAATGTTTCTAAACAATGTTGAAGTCTTAAATTGAGAGGGGGGGGAGGGAGAGAGAGAGAGAACCACCAACACACACACAAGTTTCCAAGAGACATTGTACTCTGTTGTACCGTGTGTGTGTGTGTTCTGGCGTTAGATATACTTTTATCGTAGTGAGTGGTGTCTGATCGATTCTTCTCCGATCCTCTTCCTTAGTGAATATAAGCTAATAGTTGTGTAAAACCATCACTTCTGGACATATGTTTTAGGTGTTTGGTTTCCAGGTTCCTTTTTACACTTTCATCACCGACTCGATGACTCCTTAGATTATACCGACTAAATTGACTCCTTGGAGAGAGCAGAGAGAAAAAAAAAATAGTTGCTCCAAGGAAAAGA
>NW_007377780.1:55353-61029 GCF_000475195.1 Diaphorina citri
TCTTTTCCACAGACGTGACTTCTGCATAATTACCAACTAAAGCCCCTTTCCCCCAGCACTTCCCAAGAAATGTTGAAGTTAAATTTCCTATCCTCAACATTTTTTGAGAAGTGCACCAAATATCAATTTTGTTTTAACTGTAACAATTTTATTGTTACTCACTTGGTGGGGATTGAACCCACACCTTCCTGATTACCAGGCAAGCATTTTGATCACTATGCCACAAGGTGATGACCTTAAAACCCTTTTTTCTTCTTTGTCTTCTTCTTCACCTAGGTACCTAGTTAAAATGCTGTTCAAACTGTAATAGGTGATCAAAATACATAGAGAACCAACAAAAATGTGAGCTGCACAGGTTTTCTGAGTGACAGGCTTAACTGTAGCAGGAAACTCTGCTTAATAGCTTCAGGGTTAATGATCAAGGTAAATCTGCATACCTCTAGAACTACATGGTCAAGATATTGAGCAAAACATGACAGTAGCAAAGTAGTGAATCTGAGTTACAATGTAATGGAATAACCTTGTTCTCAACTTACACTTACCTTTATAGATGATAATGTCAGAGAGTGATTTTCAATTAACTAATCAATACATTTTGATGAACATAAATCCATATGTGTTTAAACTTCTCAAATACTTTCATGATTAAAACAGAAGGCCTTGAAAGATCAAAAGATTTTTATGAATCACACATCACTGGGCAAGGGGCAAGCATAAAGGATACCTATAAAAACAACTGAACTATCACATAAAATTGATAAAAAATCACTTAACTTTGATTCCAAGTTAATTTCTTTCTTGAACTAACTTATGATGAAGATTCAGGAGAGCTTTTCTGCCATTTATTTTTTATTGTTCTGGATTTGGATTTTGGAAGTTTGAGCACTCTACTCAATAGCTTCAGGGTTAATGATCAAGGTAAATCTGCATACCTCTAGATTCTCTAGAACTACATGGTCAAGATATTGAGCAAAACATGACAGTAGCAAAGTAGTGAATCTGCGTTACAATGTAATGGAATAACCTTGTTCTCAACTTACCTTTATAGATGATAATGTCAGAGAGTGATTTTCAATTAACTAATTAATACATTTTGATGAACATAAATCCATATGTGTTTAAACTTCTCAAATACTTTCATGATTAAAACAGAAGGCCTTGAAAGATCCAAAAGATTTTTATGAATCACACATCACTGGGCAGGCATAAAGGATACCTATAAAAACAACTGAACTATCACATAAAATTGATAAAAAATCACTTAACTTTAATTCCAAGTTAATTTCTTTCTTGAACTAAACTTATAATGAAGATTCAGGAGAGCTTTTCTGCTTCTGCCATTTATTTTTTATATTTTTATTGTTCTGGATTTGGATTTTGGAAGTTTGACCAACAAGCAGCAGCTGTAGGTACTATAGGCAATTTTTACTTTCTGTTATCTCTATGTGTGGGGTCGTGGGGAACTAAAATAGTAGTTGCTACTTTTTTTAATTGAATTTAAATAGGCTGGATAACTTTATGATATCTGTTTTTGAGTTTTTATTTATTAAAACCGTCCTGTTTTGAGATCAATAATTTCGTTCGACATGAAATGGTTCAATCACACAAATCTGCCATCTGACCCCCTACAAAAAGTAATGAAATGTTGTGTGATGTTTGCTCCATATTTTTTTTTTCATTCCAGTGTTGCCGGCCAGAGCATGAATTTTTGGACTTCAAGCATTGAGCATAAATTTAATACAACTCTATTTCTTTTCTTGTAGATTCTGTAGAAGTTTACAAAAAAAAATCCATTTCATTTTACATTCCCGTAAAAAAAATACTTGAATGAATAGATGAATACGAAAGCTAATAAAATATGACCACATTTCTTTTTAATCATTAAAATTGACGATTTTTTTCCCCCTTTTTGTGGCCCGATACGATGTTCAAATGAAAAATTATTTGGGAACCACTGGCCCTGGCCAAGGACGTCTTCCATCCATAAGAGTGAGCTAGGTTCACACATGTGCTTCTGCTTGTTATGAACTTTTTGGGAACTCGGTCCATTTTTATTTATCTGGCAAAGGCAAATTTGATTTGTTCAAAAGTTTGGAACTGCAGTTCCAACATTTTCTTTATCTTTCCCAACCATTTTCCAGTCATAAAGGGTCTTTCATTTATAAGTTTATGAGTTGAATAGGGAGAATCTGTTTAGTTTTATCATTTTAATCTTATTTCGTTTTACATCAACCACACACCACAGTAAGTATGAAATCTACTGTCTCCATGCCTTAAACCTCTTGGGGTTTAAGAAAATGTGTTTTAATTAGTGACATTAGTGTCATACCATTATTTGTAATTATCTCTCTCCTAAAGGGGATTTACCATTAATTGTAATGGTTTACAGGACAAAATATGACTGTAAATCTCTTTACTTAAGTTTTTACAGTGTCCCTCACTTGAGGTAGGTCAATAATTGCTGAAGTGAAATGTGCTTCATCTCAGCCAAGGCATGTTCATTATGATAGAGATTCATCACAGGGACCATAATCCCAGTTTAAATTTGGCTCAAGATAAACTATTGAATGAAGTGATCTGATTGGATGGTTTTGAAATTTGTAGGCAATCAGATTCTTTGATCTAATTCTTTTAAACCAAGGCTAAACTTGGTTCATGGTTTTGGCCATAACCCCTACCATTAGGACATTGTTTTAAAATCTGTATTATTTCTTGTTTCAGATGAGTTCTGCAAGCGGACAAGAGTCCTCGTGAAAAGAGGACAAAAACGGGTGTATTAGGCCTTTTTCTTCACGTTTTTGAACCGCCGCCATTTTGATTCAGGATGGAATGTGAAAATTTCAAGTAGCCTATGTCACCCAGAGTACTTTTCTTAACATCCACAAAAAATTTCATCAAAATCGGTCGAGCCGTTTTTGCGTGAAAAGAGGACAAAAACGGGTTTATTAGGCCATTTTCTTCGCGTTTTTGAACCGCCGCCATTTTGAATCAGGATGGAATTTGAAAATTTCAAGTAGCCTATGTCACCCGGAGTACTTTTCTTAACAACCACAAAAAATTTCATCAAAATCGGTCGAGCCGTTTTCTCGTGAAAAGAGGACAACCAAAGGTCTTTTTAGCGTAACAGACAGACATACACACACACATACAGACAGACAGACAGACAGACAAACAGAAATTTTTCTAATGTGATTTTTGGAATCGTAGATGCATAAGGAGTAAGAATAACTAAAAATTTCACGATTCTAAGCAATGTACAGACAAATCTACAATTTTATTTATATTTTATTTATTTAAAACAATATTCTACACCTTCCTTAGTATTTTCATGAAAATCAATTTATCGGTTTTTCTGATATTCAAGAAAAATCGATTTTCGCAAAAATACCGAAAAAAGTCGTTCTCAGATCGTTCTTAGAACGAACGTTAGGAAATGAAAAGATGCCAAATATTCTTCCTTAAAACATATCCAAATTTCAAATTAATCGATAAAACGGTTCCCGAGATATATCGATTCACATGAAAAAAGTTGAAATATTTAAGAAATCGATTAATCGTATGTAACTATCGATATGTTTATCCGATAGGTGTCAATATGATAGATAGCTTTTGTTTTTACCTATAACATATCCAAATTTGAATGAAATAGTTTTCTTCGTTATCTGTTATGTTCTTTTTTTACCTATCGTTTTATTTGTACAAAAAAGAACGTAACAGATAACGAACATGGTGGAATAATCAAATTGAGAAAACAAATAAATAATTTTAAAAAATCATTGTTTCTTGTTTTTAATTAATTCAAAAAATGATTTGAATAATTTGTTATTAATTTCATTCATTAGGAAAAGACAAAACATTGAACAAATAAAAGGTGTGATTACTTGAGCGTCCGCTAGGTTCGCTTGGGTTATCGTATTTTGGTTTTCGCACGCTTCAAATAGAAGGTGTGATTACTAGATTTGCTTGGGTTATCATATTTTGGTTTTTCACACACTTTGCTAAATCTAAAAACATGATAAAAGAACATGGTGTCCATATTGACATGGGTTTGGGTTATGGGGATTATTATGGGAAAGACACGAAATCTCTCTAATAATAAAAACCTTCTATTCTACTTTCCAGAACCTCCATCAAAGCCAGAAGGTCCTCTGGAACTTGTTGAACGTCCATATTGACATGGGTTTGGGTTATGGGGATTATTATGGGAAGGACACGAAATCTCTCTAATAATAAAAACCTTCTATTCTACTTTCCAGAACCTCCATCAAAGCCAGAAGGTCCTCTGGAACTTGTTGAAGATACAGTACTCACATGGCAAGCACCAAGCAACGACGGTGGTACTCCAATTACACATTACATTGTAGAACAAGAAACACCTGCCAGCTCGGGAAAATTTGAAGAATTGAAGAAACTAAACTCAAACCCAGAACCTAGAGTAGATCTGAATGAAAGCCTGCACAATAACAACTATGATAATGTTGTGTTCAGGATATTTGCAGTCAACCTGAAAGGGCGGTCAGAACCTCTTGTAGAATCTATTTCCCTGAATAATCCTGGTATGTATAGAAGACAAAAATGATCCCTTTTGTGACTTTAAAAAAAGAAAAAAAAACCTACTTACTTGAAATTTTGCTACTTGAAATTCAAAATATTATGTATAGTCCAAAAAAAAAAATTAATAATGAAATTTTCCCATGATTACAGGCTTCATTGCCAAGAGCTCAAAGCTGAACTTCAATGCACTTGAGTTTGTACCATCGCCATGTAATAACAATGTATCTCATGTTTCGGTAACATGTGAGCCCTCTTTTCAACTTGATATGAATGGGTCTTATGATGCAGACTACCTGGTGAGTATTTCAGCTCAATTTGAAATTAAGGAAATTCATTCACTCTTGTTTTTTGATTTGTCTGGCTGGAGGTTTTTACTTAGGGAGTAGACCAGCTTAGTCTGGCTGGGGGACTTAAAACAGGGAGGATACCAGCCTGAATTTTCCTTTTGCCAAAGAAATAGCAAAGGTTGAGTGCAAAGTGCACTCTTTAATTTTTTGGAGCCAAAACCCAATGTTAGCTCAAAATCACCCCAGGGCTGATGGAGAGGCTGACGAAAAAGCTGTCCCTCTCTGAACACAGGAAAAGGCAAAGAAAAAGAATTTAGGTACTCTTGTATTTTGATTGCAAATTTTAAATCGGTATTTCAACAGGTTACTTTTTGGTGTTCTTGTGGTGACCTAGTACATAAATGGCTATTTTATTGTGTGTCAAAAAAAAGTGTTACCTGTTATGAATATAAATGTGTTATAAATGATTTATGTCAATGACTAAATTTCTATTTTCTCTCTTCTCTCACAGAACTATGATACTACCATCACATTTGAAAAAGACATTGATACTGTTTTGGAAGAGTGCATTCAGAATTTGAACTACGAGCCTCGTCAGTTTGAACGATTCATTGAAGACCAGAGCCTTCTGTTTGCACAGTGGATTGAATGTGCGAACTCATGTTACTATGCAGCCCAAAAAATTATTAACTTGGTAAGCCATTTCTGTTATCCATGTACCTATTTGTCCAGATATCCTTTATTTATTTATTTTTTACTGAACTTGATTTCTTCAATTAAAAGTAACATTTTCTTTTGACTTTATAGGAAATTAGGTTAAATAATTTGATATTTT